>NC_136534.1:24396796-24479296 GCF_910591455.1 Pholis gunnellus
GAGGGAGAACAAACAAGACACACACACACAAAAAAACCCATCAAGAAGCAATTAGGAAGTCTTACTAAGTTGCCTGCAACTTGGCAGCTATTTCTACTGCAGCAATTATGCGTTGTTGCACCGCTCCATCTGCCACCCGGCGTCTACCTGTTTTTCCCCTGACTCAACAGCCCCGACCGTATTTACGTCTCTCAGATTGATGATTAAGCTGTTGCTTAAAACGGTTTACATGTCAAGTAGCAGCAGAGGCCCCCTGAGTGTCGACACATGCTGCGCCTGAAGGGGAGGGCAGGAGAGGAGATGGGGGGGAAGGGGGGGGGGCTCGCTCACGGGTTTATTTTTACGGGAGTGTCATTCTGAGGGGACGGAGCGGTCACATGGTCAGGAAGTTAGTTGGTTGACAGCACAAACGGTTTGTCTTTAACGTCCGGGGCGTACGCCGCGCTGAGTCTCACCTCGGATACTTTACAAGCCTTTACAGGGGGGGGGGGGGGGGTCATTTATATATGCCAGGCTCTAATGTCAAAACCAAACATGTGATCCTCCAGGCTTCCGTGCACACACACACACACACACTATTCAGACTCACACACCAGCACTCTACCTGCACTGATTGATGATTCTGAGCGATAGTGACGCTAACAGTTAAATCCCAACACTTCACACTCAAAGACTTTTTAAACAGTTTAAACAGCATTTCAATGACTTTATGTCAACGTGTCAATACAACCTTCTTCACACTAAAATGTAATCATTTAAATGCCATTAATTAAAACAATAGTTAGATACATTTTTTTTAGGTTAAAATGTAAAAGTTTAGGCAAAATTTTGCCAGATCTCAAAATGCATGATTTCTGATCACTTCATTCCCATTAGTTTTTCCTTTCTCAAGCTGTTGTAACCTCCAAACGTACAAAAAAAACGTTTGGCTCCTGTAGCTCCACCTCTGCCATCAACAAAACATCCATCACACTTCTCCAAACTGCTAATGCTGCAAGTGCTGTGGCCAAAATGTTTGTTTTGCCAATATTCAGCTCACTATCTCCTGCCGTAGATTTTTCCTTGACAAAATGGTCACACACGATTAACGCTACATGAGCTGAAGACACTTGATGCACATTTTATGCTTCGCGGCACAGAAAGATTCAGTCCAAGGCTGAAGTGGAATTACGACGGCAAACCCTGTGCTTGGTGGTTAAATGGGGTTTTGCCTGACATGGCGGTATCTAGAGGTTTACTTTCACCATTTCTAATACGTGTATCACTTTGCATGTCACAATTTCCAGTTGCTCTCAGATTGCATAAGAACTTTAATGCGACTGTTCAGGTTTACTACTCACATTACTTTGAGAGGCCCCTAAAACACACTTCCCATTTTTATTCACTGGGAAGAAATCCTTAGATGGACACTTTTATCCGAAGCCCCACAGTACTCTGAGTGCACGCTATACATTTTTAGCATTTTTAGGTGTCTCAAGTGGGAATTGAACCGCTAATCCCGACAACATTACAACAGCAGAATGGTTTCAGTATCTGCGGTACTAACGGCATTTTTTTTTAGACATTTATTAAGGCCTGTAGATTTCTAATGGTAGACAATACAATATGTGATGACAAGAAAAGCAGGTGCAACTAATAACATGAATGATGGATCTGTTCCATTTAAAAAGCAGGGCCCTGGTACTAAATGGAATGGAGCCATTTCTTTTTAAATAAAAAATGTCCACAGTCATCAACTCATTTAGTATTTTTGCATGTACTTGTGCTCATGCAATCTTTGTATCTTTCATATGACACACATGAATCTTTATAAACACATAATCTATTGATCTTGATTATTCTCCCGAACAGTTTATACTGTCACGCTCCACTAACGCACAGTAAATCGCTAGTGTCGAGTCCAGAAAAGTCCGCACCGCCACAACAAATTGGCAGACGTCCCCACAGCGCCTACGCTTAAACCCTCTGATGACCAAAATGTTCGTCTCGTGGACCAGAGTGTGACTCGGGACGCATATTTCTGTCCAAACCCGACCCGAGCTTCAGACGCAGTTAATTTAAGATGATGCCCAGAGTTTGGTTTGACGAAGTGAGATCGTAAATAGTCACTTTGAGCGTCAGAGTGCACTCTGGCACAAACTGGACCGTGTGTAACTCTGTGAATGTGTGATGAACAGCTGAAATCACACAGACTGTAGGTCCATCATTTTATTTACTTTACACAAAACTTTCACTAAAAAGAACTTCAAGCATCGTGACCAGTAGACGGAACCCGAAGATCATTTGCAAATAACTGTGTGAACCTCGGGTCGGGTATCCGCACTCTAACGTGGATCCTAGTGGACTTTTTACGCACTAGCGGAAAAGTATAACTTTGGCTCAAAGCCATATCTTTGGCATCTGAAGTTGGGATTTGCATCCGAGACATCAGCTGAAACTCTCCGGTTTCTGTCTCCAGGCTGTTTTTTTTTTTACACTGAACCCGTACTGTATCACACTGCAAAATATCACGAGGTGTCAGCTAAGTGTGACCTACAGCTCCCAAACGGGTGTCGGAGAACGAAGCGGCTGTACGCCGTTTCCTCCCCCCCACCAACCATTTGTCTCCTGTTATTTATTTCACAGTCCAGCATTTTACAGCAGCCGGCCCACGCTCGGAGACCAATTTGTGCATGCAGGGGTGGTGGGAGAGAGGAAGTGACTTGCTAGACAGCACTTCCTTCAACCCGTCTCCCTGCCTCGACTCTGGCCCGCTTGAAAGAATGGACAAGAACATCTGGAATATGATAGTCCCCGTCTCACGGCCACATCTGGAGCACAATAGCCCCCTCGAACCGAAGTTACGAAAACACAGTAGCGAGCTGAGAAAAAGGCTTCTCGTCGTCCCGAGGCCGCCTCTGTTTTCACAACATGGCATTAATGTGCTAATGGGGGGGAGGGTTGGATAATGTCTGAACCCAGGGGGGGAAACGAGCTGCGGTGGGTGGGAACATACTTGTCTTTCAGTGAGGTCGAGGTTGACGGCGATCTCGTAGCGCCTTAGTCGGGTTAGGTAGTTGTGGTGGGCGAACTCGGCCTCCAGCTCTCGGATCTGCTCCTTGGTGAACGCCGTCCTCTCCTTCCTGGGTTTGCTGCTCACGTCGGACTTGTAATTCCCGTCCTGGGACTCTGAAACCAAACACCACACGGGGTTTCTGTTTCCACTCAGATTTATATGCAACAAAAATACAACATAAAGCCAAGGTCATGTGGCAGGTGCAAGTCAGCAGGGGAAGAAAAGAGGCGAGGTAAGAGAAACAATGGGAGCCGTCAGTCAGGCTTTAGTGTTCAGGTATTGTTTATGAACACTTTAAGTGTCTGGAAGGACTCGTGGGCGGCTCCACATGTGCGTCTGACTCAGGCATGGCGGCTCGTATACTACCAACACGGGTTTCATTTGTCTTAGTCTTGAAGGAATCTGCAGATTTTATTTTATGACATGGAACAAAGCAGCTTTGCATGATACGTGAAATTTATGTTTCCTTTTTTACCTAAGAACTGACAGGCTGCTCCTCGTTTGATGGCAAAATCTGCCAAAGTACCATTATTTTCCCAAACATTTTTAGTTTTTCTTTTCCTTTTTTCAGCTTTGCATGTTTTGATTGACATTTCTTTGCACATTTCAGAATGCCAGTAAAACAAAATGAACACTAAAGCGTTGAGCTTACAATAGATAACATGTTATACCTGATATATGGGATGCTGGGGGGGAATTTAATGAATAAATGATGTTTTATCCTTTAATAAAAATGTAATATATCTATGTGTGAGCAGCGAATGCCAGGCTACTTGCAACATATTCTGCATTTCATTGAGGAAAATGTGGGCTATGCTTGTGAAAACAAATGCCCAGCATGTGTCATCTCAACTTCAGCTCATCGACCCGGAAAAATACATTTTGTTTTGTTATTTCCACTTTCCGAAAGGCAACACGCACAGTCAATTTGCCCTTCAAAACGTTCCTATTGTTACAGCCTTTTTGTGGTTTCTCCGTTGGAAGCGCTTCACTTACACATTGCACTCGAAGGCGGCAGTGATTGCACGCTAATTCATCTGCGGTGCTGTTAATCCGGCAAGTCAAGACTGTAAATAGTCCTGCAGCCTTGTGAGCCAGACTCACAAATATTTGCGAAAACCTCGAAGCCACGTCAAGAGGATCAACTACCTCTTCACCTAAGACTTCCACCCGGAGGGACTCCTGTCGGTTTGTTTTTTTTCTGTCAGAAAGAGGATCTTCCTTCTAATTAAGTGTGTGTGTTGTTTTTTTCCAGAACAAAATAACTCCCTTGAGAGGCTGAAGAGAAGATGAGGGGTAAACTGCTCTACAAAAGTTATATTTGTGTGGCGCATCGTTTCAGAGCCAAGGACAAACAGATATATAAGCTGCCACATGAGTTTTATGCAATGAAACAGATCATTGCTTGACCCGCAGCCTGTGTCCGGCTCCCTCCATGACCTTGCCTTTCCCTCCCTGTAATTTCAAACCGAGCGCTCCAAACAGTGTCGTGGCTGATTGACGCAGCCCTTCAGACTTATTTATTCTCTCTCTTTCTCTTCCCCCCCCCCCCCTCTCTCTCTCTCTCTCTCTCTCTCCCCCTCTCTGGTAAACACAGACATTGTGTAAAGAGAAATAAAAGAATAACACAGCCAGCTGGTTCGGACCAGCAGGCCTGGAGTTAAAACGAGCGGCGGGCTTTTATGAGACAGCCACTACACCACAGCAATTAGGTCCCCGCTGTAACTTTCATCTCCCCACAAAAAAGGGGGAATAATATGAGAAAAATAAGCTCCACCAGACAGGGCACGTCATCTAGGGTTCCTAAATGAACTGAGCTCAGTGCAGGAGGGCCCCTCTCTAAACTAATGTCTTAAGAAATTAAGAATGGACAGAAAAAACGTTTTTTTCTCTCATGGTGGAACTTTGCGTGTAAGTGTTTTTTTTTCCTTTGGGAAAAATAATATTGCACCAACACACACAAGAATGAAGTCGAACCGTGGACCGACACATCCGCACTGTTTTTCTAAAGCTTCTTTTAGGAAGCGTCTGCCAGCGAGAGGCCTCCAGCACCTCCACTCCGCCTCAACAAAACAAGACTTCAAGCACCTTTTTATTGTTCCACGCAGAAAATCCAGTAACTATTTTTTTTAAAAGGACGACCACTCCCTTGACAGCACCAGTCCCATGTCGCACCAAACTCTCCAGCTTGACCACAAAAAAATGAGCAGGTTCTGCAGAAACCAGACACCCAAAAAACTACCAGGGAGCTGGCTCATCTCATTAGCCCAACCTGCGGCCCTCCTTGAGGAAACAATCACAAGTATCAGACACAGAGAGGTGAGATGCCTCACAGTCGAAGGCTAAACCTAACATGGAAATGAGCTCTCCGGGTTTTGTTATTATTTCTGTATCTGAACTGGGCTTTTTCTTTTCTTTTTTTTTTTTTTGCTCAAGTCCAGATGGTGAAACCTAACCGTGGCTCTATCTCGTGCAATTTGGCGGCGGTGTGATATTTAGACAGCTGATTGAGTCAGCAAACCTAGTTAGCCCCAATAATCAGCGTGATCGGTGTTAGCGTGGAGGGAATGCACGGCTCGTGTAATGAGTTGGAGGCAGAGGCTCGGTTTCCAAATGATTTGACGAAGGAGGAGAGGAAATAGGAGGAGGTGCACTGGATTTGTGGATTAAATATACTACTTGCAACATTGTGCACATGGATAATGTAGTTATATTAGACATTTAGCACAGACAGAACTATGAAACTGAAAATGAGGCCGTCTGGGCTCTCAGAAGGCTCTCTGTGTTACATAATCTGTGTTGCATGAATCTTTAATTGAACTATCTAGTTCCTGCTAAATCAGTGAGTAATGTGAATTCTAACTGCTCTTTCTAGTGCTTGGTGTTATAACCTGAATTATCACAAATACATATTTCCAGTGCAGTCACAATGTCTATTCATTACAGCTCACTGTCAGAGGGGAAGGCTCGCTCTCTGAGGTGACCTCCAGCATCCTAATCACATGCAGGAGTTTCCGTCGGTGGTCAAGTGCAGGTGACGCGCTGCCGCGCACACAAAGAGGCCTATAAAAAGGGTGCCGGGTCGGCGCTCAGGGCCCGCAATCCTCAAATGGACAGAGAGGACGGCGAGCACACTTTCCCTGGAAAACTTCTCTCTCTAATATCACGTTCCCTCTGCAAGAACTCCGGCGACCCGACCCCGGCAGTTTGTCACGGCGTGATTGATTATCGCGGTGACTGCAGGTTGGAAATGTCCTGCATGTCATCGGGGAGGTGTCACCCACTTGAGTACAATCCTTAAAAAGAGAGATTTCTTCATAAATGTGCAAAGAGATGGGGGTTTTTTGTCCCCTGTTGGTTAGAATTTGATTATAGTATTATTAATATACAGGTTATATAATTAAAGGATAATGTAAAGCCTTCAATGTAGCTTTATAATTTGTGGTTTATCTTCAAAAACTGCACACACCGGCCAATGACTATATAGAGATCAAAGTCATGAAGTCAAGTCACAAATTTGAGAAAGTCATAAAACAAAAAATAAAAGTGTTTTGAAGCTCACGGCGCTGGTTGACTTTACTGTACCGAACATACAGTCCGTCTGTTGACTGTTTATATATATATGAATATAAATCCATTTAATAAATCTGACTTCTGATAATAAAAGTTTACTTGTGGTATTACAATTATTTTTAATCCTTCTTAAAAGTGCATTTATTTGAGGATAAAATAAAACCGATATCACAGCCTAGACAGATACTTGAAATCTGCAATCATTTCATGTTATTTCAGTAAAACCTGCCTGTGATTTATTTCAACATTTAGAGAAGAGAAAAAGGCTGAAAAGCCTCCGTGAGTCGGGTGTTTAGTGTGTTTAGTGTGGCCGCGAGGCGCCGGTATTGCCTTTTACAATCCGTGACATTAATTCTTTGCTGTGAAACTCACTTTCTGCCCTCTTGAGGAGTGTCGCAACAAACCAGGTGTGATTTTTTTTTAAAAACAAAGCATGGCCTGGAGTCAGATGTGCCCACACTGGTAACGATGTGGCCCTTTTGCTCCACGCTTCAGTCCGCCTGCTGCAACAGCCTCCGTGCGTGTCAGCCGACACCTTAAAACTGCTTCTCACACCGTTTTTTTTGTTTTCCTATCGGAGCTGCAGAAATCTCAGCAGTAATGTGCTGTTGAAAGATTGAGTGTGTTATTCTTCTGCTCTGCACGGAACTTTTTTAAAATGCTGATATTCATGCAATGATGTTTAACTAACAATAAGAACTGAATAATGAGATGTTTGGAAATGCCTCCAAAGAATTTTACATCAAGTCTTGACTTGTGTAATGCGTCACAAGCAGCTTATTTAATCATGACATTGTAAAAGTAAAAATCTCAGCTCCTCTGACCTGAACTGTCACTTTTCCTCTTGCCGTTCCTCTTCTCGGCCTCAGCAGGTGACAGAGTCTGTCTGCCAAAGTCTGCAGGCACACAGGAGGCCCCCGTAGGGGTGCTGCCGATGGCCAGACTCGGGGTGCTGGCGCACATACTGGGCCCACCGGGGTGGCCCAGGTCCGGGGGTGTGGGCCCGCTGTCGTGGGTCGAGTGGGAGTGCGGGTGGCAGAGGTTGTGGCGCGTGTTCCCGCCAGGTGACGGCATCTGTGGGATGTGCCACGATGCGTGGTGCTGAGGCGGGTGGTGATGTTGCTGCGAGGGCAGGTGGCCGCGGTGAGGGTGGTGGTGGTGGTGGTGGTGGTGGTGCTGCCCGGGAAACAGGCCGTCGTCCACCGGGTAGCTGGAGATGATGCAGGGAGAGGGCGAGGAGGTGGAGGAGGAGGAGGAGGACGAGGCCAGGTCAGGGTAGGAGACGTGGTCCGAGCGTCCGTGCAGAGTCAGGGGAGACTGGGTGAAGGCGGGATGCAGGGCCTGCGCCGGGGCGTGGGGGCTCCGCAGGCACCCGAACAGCGTGTGATCCATCGCGTGCAACACACAAACACACACAAACACACACACACGCTTCGGCCCTCCAGGAAAGGTGAGAAGGGCAAGTAAAAGAAGGTAAAGTTACTAAATCAACCCCAAGAAAAAAAAAAAATCACAAGCACATATCCAAGATCCTTTTGACTATCCCAAAACTTTTTTTTCCTCCAGTTTTAAAAGAAGTCAAGTCTACTCTCGATTAGTCAGAGCAGAAAAGCAGAGTGTGTTTTGAAGATGGTGTCCTGTGGTAATCCGGAGCGTGCGGCCAGTTGCCAGGCTGTACAGGATAAACAGTTAGCCCAGGATAAGCTGCAGCAGAGCCTCTCGGATGTCAGGAGGAACGGAGGGGACTGGAGCTCGAGGCTGGGAGCAGGAGGTGCTTCCCACTAGGAACTGCAGAACGAGGGGAGCCGGGCGGAGGGGATGTTATAAATAGGGTGTAACGTGAGAGGGAGGCTGGGTCACAGGCTGCATACGCGCTACTGACCACATACATATGATCGCCCTCCAAAAAGCACAGCACAATAAATCTGTACTATTAAAATGGCTGAGCCTCAGGAAAGAGGGCAATTTATTTTGGACTTGGATGTGACCTCCGGTGGCCATCTTTTTCCTTTTTTTTTTCCTGAAAGAAAACAGCCTTCATGGTTCGTGGGTGGGGCTGTGGGGGGGGGGGGGGGGGGGGGGGGGGGGGGGGGGGCGAGATAGGGAGGCGAGGTGTCAGGGGTTAACTCAGCGTGTCGCCCTGTCTTTGTCAGCTTTGACCCTTTAAAATACTGTTAGTGTTGTGGAAGAAGGCTTCAAGCGGTTTCCTCTGCACCTTGTTTTGTCTGCCTCTTAGTCTCTGTATATTTTACTCCCCACTACTTTTTAAAAGGACAAGTTTTGTTCCCAAAATAATAACCAGAAACTTAAAACAACAAACATTCATTGCAGTGCAAAAAGTGTCTGAAATAAAGGTTCACATTTTATACCTACTACTCTCAAAAAAACCAACCACAGTTCATTTTAATTCAGTGCAGTCAATCATTTTATAGGAGCGGGTTTTTCTTTTACACGTGATTTTTATCTCGTTTTGAAATGAAACACCTCACGTCGTCAAACACACAGCAACACTGACACCGGTTTGACTTTCGATGTGAGGTCACGAAGTTGAAATAACAGCTATAACATCATTTTTTTTTTTTTAAATCGCCGTCCCAAACACCTTTTGTTGGCTTTAAAGGCAACGTTAATTACTATGGCAACGCAGCAAAATGTTTATAATTATTTGAAATAAGTGCACGCAGATAAAAATAAATAAGATCTTGTCGCGTCGAGAGTGACCAGGAATAAATTCCCCCGGAAACAGTTTATGACTTTGCATAAGATGAAATATTTCAACCACCTACAGCCTCAGCGTACATCAAACACATTGTCAGAACCTCACATTCATCATTTTGGCCATAAAAGTGTCATTTTCCAGAAGTGAAGTAGGAATATAAAGCCGGTAAACACCCGGGAGTGAAAGCAGAAAGTCCTCTTTGCTTTGGCTTCTCTTATCCTCTCTTACTTTTATTATTATTATAATGAGCTCAAATAAAACTAAAGCAGATTTACTAGCCCTCAAACTCTTTTATATAACTTCTGATACAATTTATCTAAATTAATCCTGATCTGTAATTGATTTGAGGGAATGATCAAAAAATCTGGTTTTAGTCTTTGCAATTCAAATATTTTGGTTGTAAAATGTATACAGATGACATCATTAGAACATTGTAATTAAATATGTTTTATATTTTAATGAAGATTAAAGACGAATTATCACTTCACACACACTTTCCCCATCCTTCAAATCTCTGCAATTCACAGCAGCAACGTGACTTCTACTGTTCAGTGAATAAGGCATAATATTTAAAGTGCACACAGTTCAGACTTTAAGTAAAATAATACATAAAACTAACTATAATTCTATAGCTGTTGCAGAGTTTTCCGTGGCTGCGGCAGGTTTTTACAGATGGACCGTCACAGTAACTCCGGGGGGATCCGGGTGGACGACACACAGGCGGTGCCACAGGCGCTGTGGGCCGTCTGAGAAAGGAAATTAATTCCTCTTTGAGAGAAAATGACTTTAACAGATAGCACGGTGGAGGAAGGCTGTAACTTTGCTGCTGTCGCCCCCCCCCCCCCCCCCCCCCCCCCCAACACACACACACACACACACCACACACACACAGTTCCTCCAAAGGCAGCAGAGGCAGCGCAGCAGAGGAAAGGCACCTTAGGTGAGTGAGTGTCAAACTCTTCTACTGTTTACCTTACAAATTAAGACTTTTAGCAGGTTAGCCCGGGCTATATATTCGCTCTGGGCCCTGAGCAGGTATTCATGATGCACACGTGTTTCCAATCCTGTCGCTGGTCTCGCAGTACTGACGGCCCGCGGGGGTGTTTTCAGTCAATAGTCTTCGCCCCTCGTGGGCTATTTGAGGCAAAATATCCCACTGTGTGAATAAGTGTGGCTTCCACTCATATATATCGGGCCAATGTTGGGCTTTTATTGTGAAAATACTTGTTGTCACCAGGTCATTTTGAGGTTCCACATAACATCCATCAATCCATGTACTTTCTTTACACATTTTAAAAATAGAATTTGTGATTTTAATATATATATATATATATATATGTGTGTTAGTGTATCCTTATTAGCCTTCCTTACAGGTGAATTAGGGCTGAAATCAGATTTTTAACCAAAAGAATTGACGATAATGATATCGTGATATTGCTAGAAAAAAATTACTAAAAAAATTAAATAATACTATCAGTCAATTTGACTTTAACTTAGTTTATTATACGTCTCTTTTTTTGGCAGATAAATTACACTCAAAATACAAGTAAAGAAAGATGGACCATAAGTGTGTATACGAAATGATATATGACATATGACATATTATCATATGTGTGTTATTAACACCATATCAATTATTTCATTTTATAAATACCCCAGTTATCGTCAGTACCGGTATATGGTGACATCCCTACACAGAACAGTGGTTGCTTTAATAAATAAGAGGCTTTTACTGTCTGAACTTAACCAAATCTGATTAGAAATGTTTTAATTAGACATGAAAAAAGGTCTCAACGTGAAGATATTGTCAATATTCCGGCACAAACCATCAAACACATCATTGTAAAACTACCTGTGTTGACCTCCAAACACAGGAACCTTTCACGTGATGTTGTGTCAAAGGAAGAGGAGAGTAAAAACTGGTGAAGAGGTTAAAACGGTGAGTAGGTGTAACTCATAAAAAGGGGGGTCAGTGGAGAGGAGAGGCCCGCCGGTGTCCGTGTGTTTCCGATGGCGAGGTCGGGGCCGGCGCGTTTTTCACCGCAGTCGACAGAAAGTGAAGGTAGACCTGCTGCTCAACCTGTGGCTGTCAGTCACACGGGCAGGAAGGATTACAGCAAACACAGCTCTCTGCCGCCGTCACCAAAACAAACACGCAACTGCCACTTTAGTCCCGTTCTCTCATGAAGTTCAAGTGTGTCACTCACTGCCAGCTTTGGGTTCGGTTTTCTTTTGGGAAACAGCAGCGTGCACAACTTTGTCTGCAGAGCTGAAACCCAATGACAGCAACGATGCACTTCTGCAGAGTTTAATCAAAAGATAACAGCACAGAAAAGTACTGCGGCCTCATTAATGTCTTTAAAAGCTCCACAAACAGCAACACTTTACTCTAAGTCCCTTTATTGTGCATTAATAAGCACAATATAAACATTTAATAAATGGTTTATGACATGCTAGAATGTATGTGAGCAGATGTAAGTGTTTTTAAATATACATAGTATATATATAAAATAAGAATAAAATAGCTGACGATGCTGACAATATAGAAAAACAGTTGTAATAATATATATATATTACATTACATAACTATAGTGCGTTATAAGCCATACATTAATGCAAAATAAAAGAGGTAAAATAAAATCTTGCTCAAAAAAATACGAGCCAGTGAAAAGATTTGAAATTAAAAACTTGCATTTGATAGTAAGAGAGAAGCATTAATGACAAGAAAATATGTAAGTCCTGGATGAACTGTACGAAACCGTGTGACTGTACTCACTTCCCTCAGTTTAACAGCCCCTGATGTGTTATACGCTTTATAGCAGAACGCTTTGATGTAGCACTCGGCGTCTCGCTATAATAAGAGTTTAAAAAGACCCTGTGTGTGTGTGTGTGTGTGTGTGTGTGTGTAATCATAGACATTACTCTCTCTTTGCTAATATGGAAACATTTCAGAGCGTATAACACTCAGTGAGCCTCTCTCGTGATGTATTATGCCAAGGACACAAAGATCAGAATTAGAAACACAATATATCCTGAATTAGACGCTCAGCGTGATGACAAATGAAGAGAAACCTGCACTCAAACCTTTGAGAGGAGAGGTTTCATTTCTCTCTACGGAGTTTGAATTTAATGGATTTCTTTAATTTCTCTTCATATATCATATTTCCTCCTTCTGTCTGCTCTTATAAAACTATTGCTGGCACAGAATACCATCTAAAGATCATTGCCGACAAGTATACGTTTGTTTGAGGACAAAATCTGTAAGCAGCTTTTTAACAGAAATATAAATAATAGTTTCACCAACAAGGAAATATTGCACTGTTTTAGATTCATTAACTTTATATAACTTCTTTATAATGTGATTTTACTGGATTATCTGAGCGTCGGCTTCAGAGATAAATGACATGTTTCCTTAGTTTGATCCTGCGACTAATAACAGTGACGGTGGCGTCGCAGCGTTGAGGTGAACATCTGCAGGCGGCGAGGAAACTGTCGTCGCTGCTCGTTTCCTCTCAAGACTTCAGCCGCAGATTTACTGCCGACAGTTGTTCAGGAACGTTGTCCGCGTGGACAACAGCAGCGGGGATGTCAAGAGACGTATGACGAAGTGAGACAGTAAATGTTGTCTCCGTTTACAGCTGCATTACATGAGGAGGACAGGCCTTCCCCGGGAGAGACGGCATGAAAGCATAAAGCTGACGGCTGTGAATGCATTTGTTATTTTAAAACCCACTGAGATGGACAAGACAGGCTTATTAAATAAACACTTTAAAATGTCTATTATATATTTATTATGTATGTATATATATAAATATAAATCTAACATATTTTAATAACACTTTGCTTCATTGAGGTATTTAAGATCTGACATTGTTTATATTATCACGGGAAGTCTTTTATTTCTGGCAGCTATAGATAGAGAAGTATCGAGATATTCATCTACAGCGAGGCAAAAACAAGCTGACTTTCCCTCTAAAGCGTTGACATTTGAGAGCTATAACGGCTCTCGTGTGACACTGATGATATCTTTGCAAAAGTCTGTCTCTTCACAGTCCGATTTCCCGCTCTAATCGAGACACAGCGCTGCTCTTAGGTGGCCATTTTCTGTGTCTGTAATGGCCGCGGACGGCCGGGGATGAGATCATCATCTATAATGGGGGGGGGGGGGGCGGTTGGAGCTGCCTGGTGTGATGGCTCCCCTCCGCCTCCAGCTTCAAGGCATTGGAGCCTTCGAGTAGACGTGTGTTGATGCTTTGCAGGGCCTCGCACCGAGTCAGACCACACCTCAAACAGCCCGGGGTCGCCACTTTTAAAAAACCCCCAATTTAGATCTGGTCCCGGTGCAACCGCCAAAAAAAACCCAAAAGCGGCACCGGCTCCAGCCAGCCACAGTGCTAAGCCCGTTTCCTCCCAGACTAAATTTGCAAACGCCCTCCTTCACTTCGCCCCCCCCCCTCCCGCATTCACACTCCTCGCCATCTTTCAAGCGAGAGGGAATGGGTGCCAGGCGGGGAACAACTCCAGACTTCTCAATTTGTTGGGCCATTAGTGATTTTTATTTGTTCGATTGGAATTGCCCGCCTGCCCACCGACCATCCAACCGAACCCGCCCTGCACGCTAAACTTCCTGCTCCACAACACCAAACGTTGCCGACTCCGACCAATGGCTGTGGAGGAGCTCTGACCATATTGCATCACTCTGATGGTCCGGCCTCAACATGCTGTTCCAATAAGCCAAATCATTCAAAAGAGTGAAGTCAACCTTTTATGATTTTATGGCTTCCTTCTCTTTTTAGGTTCCTGGGAGTTTCTGGATGATTCCCAGAGCGTTTATTCCACTGGGTTACTGTACAGAGGGACCAGCCTGCTTTCTGACTAATGTTAAGTCAATGTGTCTGGGCTGAATCTCATTAACACTTAATACAGACTCAGCGCCATCAGTTTGATTTCTGCCAAGCATCGCCATTCAATAATATCACAGTGGGTCACTGATAGTGTTTGAATTTGCAGCCTCGCCTCTTAGAAATTATGTTCATACGCACAAAGTGTTCTCACTCCAAAGCTGTCAAATACTGACGCTTGGGCAGTGGCGTCTTGACACCGATGCATAAGGCTCTTTATTGTCTGTATGAGAGGAGTCAGCAAACTTCAATGTACACCCATTCACGTCATTATTAGACAGTCACAGCAACAGCGACAAAGTCCGCTAAGTGTGTGAGGGAGGTGGTGCATTTTTAATGACAACGTTATGCCACAGAGTCACTCCAAGTTACGTCTGTAGCTTACGTTACGTTTTAAGTCAAACCATGTTTTTTCTAACCCTAACTCAGGTGATTAGTTGCTTAGACCTAAACTCCATCATTTCCCAACATTAACCAGGTGTTCTAACAATAACCGCCACCGCATCACAACATTAACCCTGTGTTTCAGCGTGTAACTGCCACCATTTCTCAACATTAGCCATGTGTTCCATCGTTAACCACCATCGTTTTTCAACGTTAACCAGGTGTTCCATCGTTAACCACCATCGTTTTTCAACGTTAACCAGGTGTTCCATCGTTAACCACCATCGTTTTTCAACGTTAACCAGGTGTTCCATCGTTAACCACCATCGTTTTTCAACGTTAACCAGGTGTTCCATGGTTAACCGCCATCGTTTCACAACGTTAACCAGGTGTTCCATCGTTAACCGCCATTGTTGCACAACGTTAACCAGGTGTTCCATCATTAACCACCATCAGTTTTAAATGTTAGCCAGGTGTTCCAACGTTAACCGCCACATTTCACAACATAAACTACGTGTTCCAACATCTACCGTTTCTCAATGTTAACTGCATGTTTCAACATTAACCGCCACGTTTCACAACTTTAGCCAGGTGTTCCATCGTTAACTGCCATCGTTTCTCAGCGTTAACCAGGTGTTCCAACGTTAACCCCCACATTTAATAACGTAAACCACGACTCCCAGTGTGTAACTGCCACCGTTTCACAACGTTAGCGAGGTTTTCCAACGTTAACCTTCACTGTTCGACCACATATTGCAAATACTAATCCGTCCTGATGCGTCCCAGACAAGAACGTAACAAAAAGATACGTCATCAAAGCCGCAGCTCTCCTTTTGGTCCTCCTTTTTTTTTTAGGCGATCTGAAAGTCTTAAATAGCCCATTGAGATGTATTACGAGTGTGTCTGTATTATTTTGATTCCTTATTTTGATTTTGAAGATTTCATCTTCTTTAATTTCCGGCATTTGGTCTTTTCAAACAGAAATGACACGTGTTTTATTGCATAGCGGGGAAGTGAGATCTGTTCTCAAGTGGTCACTCAAGACATGTGGAGACACTTTCTACTTTCAGCCGTCCACTTGTGATCCAATCACTCAACACACATTTTAACACCAAGTGTAAACAGCCTTTGTTGCCTAAACATAACCACACGCGGGACTCAGGATGTGAACACTGGTGTCTGAGTTATACAAATAATAACTGTTGCGCTTCATTTAGAAACGCTGCCTCTGAACATAATCCAGCCATTAAAAACATTACTCCTCACTATGTAAACTTTAGCAAATGTAGTAATATATAAACATCAGCTGGGGTTTGTTTCCTTTACAGCACCTTCACACCCACAGTGCCGCTTTATTTTACCTGATTGAAACCTCTTTTGAAGACTGCGCTGGCGTGACTCTGCTTGATTGACGCCTCCCTCACTCTCCTGTTGGCTCTGCTGCACCTGTTTGGGCGGCGAAAGTCTAAACTTTATCGTTCTTATTAGCACACGGCCCTCGCGTGGTTTCATCCTGACCAGATGTCTAATCAGACGGAGTAACTGAAAACACCTGTGAGGGTGTGCAGAGCATTTCATTTAATGTGATCAAAGATCAGCCAGACTGTTTCTGACTTTAATTTTAATTATATATAATAATAATAATTGTTGTTTTTCATACTCAAATATTTCATATGTGATTTGACCTTTATTGCTCCCTCATAGGGCCACATGGGTTTCAGTCCTCTGCTCAGTTTCTGTTTAGTTTCTTTTTTTTATTTCCTCTCTGTGCAAACAAACACTACTCATACTGCTGCTATTTATAAGTTATATTAAATAGAGCAATTTGAGAAACAAAGCAAAAGTTTCCTCACAGAATATCAGATAATAACAATACAGATAACAATACATTTCTCTCCAAAACAGATAGTATGCATGTTAAATGAGGAGATGTTACAGGTAATGAATACATCTTATTTTTTACCATAACAAAATAAGATAATCCTTTATTAGACTGACAGCTGGAACAATTGCAGTGTTGCAGCAGCAAAGGGGACAGTGCAAAAAAAAGAGGTATTGCTAAAATAAAAAAACAAGACACAATAAATAAGTGAAGAGTAAAAAACTAAATGTAATAGTAGACGGACTGATTGTTTCTTTATTACATTATTGCACATATAAAATACTGATATTGCGCAATCAATCATTTAATCAAGCTGGAGGTTGCTTTTGGACAGCTATTGATTAGCTGGCTAACATTTAATTGATGGGTGGGCTTTCCTGCATCGTCTTTTGATTTATTTAGTGTTTTATGTTGTTGTGTTCCGGGTCATTTTGTGGAGGAGTCCAGTCGTCGGGAGCTTGTTCTCTGTGACGGTCTATGACGCACTTTGTAAAGTGCCACTAATCCTATCCTACTGATGCTCTAAATACTCTGACAGATGCCTTTTCACTGCAGCAAACTCAAACCTGTAGGGAAAATGTACCGTTAATCTGTTAACATATCGATTATTGGCACAATTTATTCATGACTTAGGTGTAAAAATGTTGAAACCGAGTGCCTCTCGGAGCTGATGAGAGACTCAATTGGACACATTATACACATTATGACACATCTCTACAATGCCACTCTCAACATAACTGCATTAAAGCTTCTGTAATTAGATTCAGCTGTAATATTACCTGTTTCTACTCTGGTTTCGCTCTCACTAAGGTGTTTTTTGTTTCACCGGCCGTATGATGGAACCTTGAGGTGTTTTCTGAAGTTGCAGCAGAAACAGTGACCCTTCATCTCTGCTGCTGAAGCTCTCCACACTTCGACCCGACACCTAAAGGTGCTGCCGACACCTGGGAGGAGCAGTGTGCCGCAGCAGAACAGGGACCTCTACTGGTAGGCGACGAAAGGGATGAACTGATGTGTGACTGTGGGTGCGTGCATGTGGGTGGAGACAAGCCTGAAGGCTAAACTACTTGCTCATGATTGTTTAACGTTCAGACGTGTGGATGCAAACTAAAATATATGTTTCCATCGTTGTGTAAATAAAAGAAATGGCTTCAGTTGGAAATCTAAATGAACATCATGAAACAAGGTGCTCATGATGTTCAGAGATCATTGTGTGAGGTTAAGAAGTTTTTAAATGTCTCATCTCATTCAAGATAATGGCATAATCTTCAGTTTGAGTCATTTTTGGCAGGATATCCGGGCCATGGTTGGATTAAATCCTTGTATTATTATTATTATCATTAA
The DNA here is from genome assembly GCF_910591455.1 of Pholis gunnellus. Classification (NCBI taxonomy): domain Eukaryota; kingdom Metazoa; phylum Chordata; class Actinopteri; order Perciformes; family Pholidae; genus Pholis; species Pholis gunnellus. Next base: position 24,414,655 of record NC_136534.1, read on the forward strand.
AATTTGCATTTAATGAGGAAAATTTTAGACCAGATGAGTAACTATTAACAGCAAAATGTACTGTTAAAGTACTTGCTGGGCAGTTTCAGAGCGTTATATAATTACATATATCATATTATTGGAATACTATGACTGATGCTTTAACACGTGAGCAGCATTTTAATGTGCCTGCTGGAGGAGGTGGAACTACTCGATATACTGTTGGATAGTTTTATCTATAGCACAGTATCATATTTTAACAATGAATCATTTGTTTTGTTTATAGTACGTTTATAAAGTAACTGGTAATTCCAGCTGTGAGATAAATAAATACAAAGTACAACATTTCCCTCTGAAATGCAAGTATAAAAAAGCACAACTTTTACATTTTCAAAGTTGTGCTTTAAGTGCAATACTTTATCAGATGAATGTAAATCCAAAAGTGGAGATACAGCGATGACGTACTCGTTACTTTAATGTCATGTTATGTGAAGTCCCGACTCCAGCTGCAGATGGCTGTGACAGGCCAATAAAAAAGTTATTCTACTGTTTGTTTTTACTTGTTTTTTTTACTTGCTGCTCTGATTGAGCTGAAATTCCTCTCCCCCGTCAGTTTACATCCCAGATTGTTTCCTACTGAAGGCATGTTTGAAATCCAGAACTGTTTGCTTGACATTTATCTGCCTGCAAATAAATAGCGCGTCTCCGCAGCAGCACTCGAAGTCAAGGGTTATTGCTGCTCGGTGTCAGTCATATTTAGCTCTTGCCCAATAGGAATCCGGTGACCTCTGCATATTTTGCACTCAGCGGGGTCACCGGCTGCGCCTCCGGGGAACCGTTCTGCTCGCCCCGTCTCCCTCTCACGCTGGGAAGTGGAGTTCCCAAGCATTTCCCCCGACTGTGGTGCAGAACAATCCCAATGCCGTCGCCCAATCAGGAGACTGGACGGCGTGACGCATGGCCGGGACAATAGGAGGATACGGGGGCATGCTGTACGGGTACAAATCCCCCCCCCCCCCCCCCCCCCCCCCTTTTGTGATGACGACGGGGTTAGATTGTTATACAGGGTCAATACTCTTGAGTTTGGGCCAGCTGTTGATCTGTGATGACCCAAATGTGGAGCTCTCACCCTGATAATATTTAAAACGTGTTGCCTGTGGATCAGATCCACGGAGAGTCACGCTATGAGCTGAACCCAGAGCCGAGCGTCTCTGTTGCCTGGTGTGCCGGGACATCTGTTGAAATCATAGCGGGACCCTGTCCCGCCCCTGTTTGCAGTTGCCGTGGCGACGTGTCAGTGTGCAGGAGGCAGAGCCGGGGGTTTGGTCCAAGCTCGCTGGGACCGAAGAGGAGGAGGCGGCGGTTTGGACGGGATGGACGGCGTTCAGTTCCAGGGCTTTCCAGAACCTCCCGGGGGCTTCATTAAAACAAAAGGAGGAGGAGGAGGTGGGACTTCCTGTTGGAACGTTGCAGACCAACCGTGACCCCAAAGGAACTGCAACTTTTAATGTGGACAGAAGGTCTACAGTCACAGGACAGTAATACCGTGCGTATCTATTACAGAGCTTCTCCATCGTGCAGCAGGGCTGGTACAGCCTGCCTCGTCTATTCTGAGCAATTTACCACAACTCTAACCCGCTGCCAGATTATCCTCTACTCAAATAACCTGTGACCGTAGCAGACCTCTGCTGGTGACCAATTGGAACTGCAACAACATCCCATTAGCTTTTAAATATCATGCTTATTTTCAGGTTCCAGGTTCACTCTTTGGGTTTCTGATAGAACATGTTTACATGCTTTATTGTTCAAAAAACCCATTCTTCTTCTCATACTGTCGATGCAGAAGTGTCTTAGAACCTGCATTCTCTCTACTGACCAGCAGGGGGCGACTCCTCTGGTTGCAAAAAGAAGTCCGATTTCATGGAGGTCTATGAGAAAATGACTCTACTGCTCACTTGATTCATTACCTCAGTAAACATTGTAAATGAATTACTAAAAAATGCTAAAAATAAAATGCAAATGAATGCTTGTGTCCGTCCACTACTATTATGTGAATATAAGGAGTTTGTTCAGCGATGGTGGCGCTAATTCTCCAGTCGAGAGCCATTAAACCATATCAGAATAAAAAGGGCACATTGAGATGATGTTAATTTAAGAGCTCAAATGTGGACAACATGATGGAAATAGGAGAGATCATGTGTTTGGTCGTGTGTGTGTGTGTGTGTGTGTGTGTGTGTGTGTGCTTGTCTGCAGCTAATCTCGTATGCTGCTGGACACATCAGATAAATATTTTGTGCACATTTATGACTGTATGACCTGTATGACCTCCCGTGGTCACGGTGATTCACAATTTTTGAAAACATATTGTATTGACTGTCATTGACTGCTGACTCCCTACTCCACTTAGGGGGCTGCAGTTGATCAACAGCTGCTTAAGTTTCAAGGGATTTCCGTCAAATAGCTACGCTGAAAACAAGCCTCACATAGTCCAGTGCAGACCACGTTTTGTCCTTTGTCGTGGCTCAAAAAAAACGACATCCATAGAAAGGTTTGGTCTCATTTTGAAACCACAGCATTTGCAGATTCAAGCGAGGGTTGTTATGTTGAGGAAAAAGCTCAGAGTTGCCAACTCTTTTCCAATGAAAGCAGCTAGCAGCATTAGCGCCGAAAGACGCTAAATCTAGTGAGAAAGTCGCCAAGTTTGCAACACTGACAGCCCGACCCCTTCCGGCCTCCCTCCACAGCCACTCCCCCCAAAATGATCATTATGAACGTAAGCAACAAGCACGGCTATTGTTAAACTAGCAGCTTGTATAAGACTCCGGTGACGAGCATTGAATGCATGGACACAGTGGGATCACATAGATGAACAGGCAGGGAGCCCATCCAATTAGTCCTGCGACAGCCCCAGATACCACATGTTCTTCCTTTTTTTTTATATCCACACGATATATGTTATTATCCCACTAGTATATTCACAATATGACATGATCTTGCTGTAAGGGAGCCTGGAGGGACATTTAAGTGAGATTGCGCTCTTCTTAGTTTGGTGTTTGGAGAGGGAGACACACCTTAACTCTAAGAGCACTTTTCTAACTGTTCTCTTTAAGACACAATGTTTATAAAGTATCTTTGTAAAGGAAATAAAGTGATACGTGTAATATTTTACAATCAAATAAATCTTGAATAAATTGTGGATATCTTGGCATAATTGTCTCTGACGATTGTAAGAACACATTTGCCATAAACTTATTTTTAAACTCTTTTTGTTGCTTTTGAAGATGGGTTTGTCCCCTCGCATGTTCTTTGGTTTTATGAGAGAGACTTAACATTTGAAAAAGGGGGATTTATTTTGGGCTGCTTTTCATTCCATCCTCCAACACAGACAGCCGAATGTTCACAGACAGCCGTGGAACTTTTTTCTTGTCTTTATGAATCCGCAGGGAGCCCGGTGTGTGCAACTTTTTGAAAAAAAAATAGTTTTTTTTAGATATGTCTCTTTTCACAGCAGACATTTGGGGCTTATTAATATTGACAATGACTCAAAATATCTTATGAGGGCAGGAAATATACTTCAAACAGCATCATGTAAGATGCCTGTAAGATCATAATAACGGTCACATTTAGGTTTTTGATGGATTTGGATTTCCTGTCCTGAACTGGGACCAAATGTACAACGAGTCTCCCGTCCCACAGGAATCCCACAATCCATTTGGATTTGTTACGTCTCATGTTTCTGTATTTTGATTTCACATTTTGAATGAACACATTGTTTTCATGAGATAAGCTATCATCTAATAAATGGACCTTTAGTTGAGATTACTTTGTCATGCTCATTGACTTTGGTTGTACTGCAAAATGTTGCATTTTGCATTTGTGACATGAATCAGTAAATTATTATTATTATTACATTATTATTGAAGGTTCGGCTCAATCATTCCCGTTAATAATAACAAGTTAACGCAGAAGAAGATCGGACGTCTTATTCAAAAGCAACGACAAAGTTTGCCCGCCCGTGTTTCTCGCTCGGACAGACTGTGTTTTCCAAAACGATGAAAATAAGACAAAGTCATCCTTTCAAACGTGTATTCTCCAAAGAGTGAAAGAAGAATGATCTTTAATTACAACATTAGAAGTCTTAATAAAGCGCAGAGGTTAGTGTAAATAATATAACGTGGTGTTCTGTGATCACGCAGCTCCATTTTCCTTCTTAATGGAGTGTGTTACACAACATGTGTGTTTATCTTCCACCTGATTGATCCTCCACAAGGCGCTGATTACAAGCGACTAATTACACAAAACACACACACACACACACACAGAGTTAAAAGACACACACTATTAAGAGGAGTAGGAAAACACTCAAGGACACATGCAGCAGTGGAAGAAGTACTCGTATCTTTTAAAAGCCGCTCAGTATAAAAACTCTGTTACACGTCAAAGTCGTACTTTAAAGATTTCACGTTCAGTAGAACAGCAAAATGTACTTAAAGTATTACAGTTAAAGTTCTTGTTGGGCAAAAGCGTTTGTTTAACGTTGTGAAACTGTCGCTGTTAACGTTAACATTAGCTTTTAGGCAACAAAATATACTTGGTTAAGGTTAGAAAAATCCTTTAAGTTTGGCTTCCAGAGTAACGTAAGCTACGGAACGAGGAAGTATAAAGACTGAGGGGACGGTGAGGGGAGCGATCTTTCAGCCAGAAGACGCAATTTGTGTACTTTACGATCTTTTCCTAAACCTATTAAGTGGTCGTGTCGCCTCAAACTAACTTAAGTATTAAACAATCTATTTCTAAACCGAACTAAGATTCCTGTGAAGATGCTTTTGAAAAGACTGTATGCATGTTTGAAGTGGAAACCAACACGTGTTGCAGGCTTTTGTAGGAAAACGAACGGAAAATTTACGAGGAGTAACGTTTCGTAGAATATCCTACGAACCGTTTGACGAGGGAACGCTGGACTCTGTGGCATAACGTGGTCAAAGCAAAAGCTTAAAGTTAAGTTCAGTAAAAGTGCAGTAAGTAAATGTACTTCCAAATATCACCACTGAACACATGTACAACAATACCTGATATTTAAATTAACACATATACGCCTAACACACACGTTCACATACTGTACACACACCCAGGCAAAGACACACACACACACTCAGGCGTGGGTATAAATACAGAGATTCCCTGCCTCGTTCTCACACACACACACACACTGACAAACACAAACACACACATTCCTGGATTCCAGCTCGTGGCGGGTGTGTTTACATGCCGCCATCACTTCGTGGTCTGGCGTGAGGCATCGAAAGTGATCAGAAATCGGACCAACAAAAGGCCCCGGCCAAGCCGGAGAGTAAATAAGTAATAAATCTATCCCACATCAGCGGGACGTTTCTCTGTAAACACGCTCTTTAAAAAAAAAAAAAAAAAGGAGCGCGCCGCGGCGTCCCATGTGGATGGGAAGATGGCCGACATTCCTGCTGCTCTCCACAAGAAAGAGCGGCGATAGAAACAGAGCTGAGAGTTTACGGGGATTTTTTTTGGCCGGTTTCTCTCGGAGCATCTGGTGACTTTAATCACAACAAAGCACAATTAGTCAACGTCGGAGAGACGGAGAGGAGGCGAGAGGGAGGGTTTGTGTGGGACGTGTGAGAAAGACGGGAGGGAGGGAAGAGCGAGTGAAGATGTGTTTCCATTGGAGCCTGGACATGGAAATCATAACGAGAGTAAAGTTGCTCAGTAAAATGACAAGTAGGTCAACATTTACATCCAGAACACTGTAGACTGACAACTTTCTCAGGCTACAGAGTCAACGGATGTTTTGAGGTTTGTAATAAAAGAAAAGATCTGAAACATCGTGTTGTGACGAATCGACAGGAGTCACTTTAATCAAAGTTTTGCGGAATGTTTTTCAAACGTTTATTTATTTTTCCCCGTGGTGTTGGAATCAGCAAGAGCTGCAGGAAGCAAGTTTCAGCGGAAACAAATGTTTGGCAAACCCCTGGACATTCATTCCCTGCTTTTCTTTTTCACTTTTCTTCACTTTATCTGATTTTTCATTTTTCTTTCTCAAAAATGCAACTGATTCATGTGAAATTCAAGTTTGAAATGTGGATACAGTTGATGAACACAAAGAAAACTGTTTACAACAAAAACACATTTGCAAATGTATTATATTCTCATCAAAACAGCATTAACGCACTGCAGAGAAGATCAAATCTGACTTATGCTTAGTCAACTTATGAAGCTGCATCAGCAAGAAGTTGCCTATTCACACCAATCAGACACAATCAGACCTATCAGAGCAACATCAGAATAATATTTATGTATCTGTTCTGTAAGAGACTGTGCACAATATTAGATATAAATGTTACCGTCTGTCCAACGTTCTTTCTCCTTGTTGCTCTGTTTTTGGTCACCACCAACTCCTGGCATTAAAAGCGAGCACACAAGATGGTCATCGAGCTTTAATGCTTATATTTGGGGGGGTTTGTATGTTTTATAATTATTATATATTATTATAATATAATCTCTAATTTCTCTTTCTTTACTTCCTTCTCTGAAGGGCTCTGTAACTGTTGTTTTTAAATAGCTTACCTCGTGTGACGTATGACTAAGTGTTGACTCAAGAGGTCGCACATCAGCGTGGCGACCGTTTCACTGGTCAACATCGGGTCCGTTTAATGGAAGTGGAAAGAGGCTGGGATTTCTGTGGGAGTTTGAAACTGATCCCTCGCTCCCTTGTAAAAGTTGCACACTTAAACTGGACGCATGCAATGAGGTGAAATTGATCTCGCAGCAGAGTGGGTGTGAAATATACGCGCAGCTCTCTCGGGCCACCTGCGGGTCCCACGCACCGAGGAGAGCCGGAGGTGAAGCGAGGAGCCGTAACCCCAATAACTTCTACGGCTCAAATTAGCAGTGCTTCTTTTTAAAAGAGGCCTCCCACGCAGCTATCAGCACGCTCTGCCCCGAAGAGACCCTAATTATCAGCTCCGAGAGTTCAGCCAAAGACTGAACCTCGTATGTCAGCGGCAGGACAGACGGCCACGCCTCCCTCTTAAGAGTGGGAACACTGTCATGAAATAGGCCTTGATGACATAAAACAAAGCGATTGGCTTTGACATGGGAGGAGATTTCAGCTCATTTGGGGGTTTTAACAAAAAAGGGGGAACCAGATCTGAATTGATCCCCGTGCTTTACGGCCTGCTTCCCCCTCTGCGCTATAGGTTGCTGGATTTAAGCAGGACATAAATCATCCTCGGACTCTCTTTCTTCTGCTCCCTCTTTTCTCCCCCCCTTCTCTCTCTCTCTCTCTCCCTCTGAAGTGAGGGATGTGGCTGTCTGCAGGACAGAAGAGTCCGGCTCTCTGCCCTCCGGAAGAATTAGGCCCGCAGACATTACCACATAGGATTTTGCGGCGCGGAGCTTTTCAAAAAGGGGGGAACCAGTCCTGGCTCCCTCTCCTGCGGGCCCCCATCGGGCCTCTTTCCCTCACTCTCTAATTAGATTAGCCGGGTCCCCAATCTGGCAACATGGTATACCTTTTGTGGCAGCGCAATATCTGGTCTTAAGAGGAGGAAATGACCTAAATGTTGGTCAGCGTGGCATTCTGTTACGCTCAATGGTGTGCTGACAAAACGACTCGGGTAATGAAGACGTCGGAGGCAAAGGAGGGAGAGAAGGGAGAAGAAAATGTACAGCCGACCGATGGCTTGTGGTCGGGGGGGGGGGCTGAGGGAGCCATTGCAGGTCGGGTCAGTTCCAAAACAGCCAATTAGGCGCTCGGGGGCTGTTGCATGTCAATAAATATCACCCGAGCATGTCGCTACTTGGAGGCCGACCGTTAATTTGCAATAAAATAATTTAAAAAGCAAAAAGTGGATCTTTCAGTCAGGATGAATGCTGAAGTCACAGAAAAATGACGGGACCACTTTCTGTCCGCTCCCCTACGAGTGTTTTCTGCATCTTCAAGTGTCTCAGCAGAAGGCTGTAAAATATCACAGGAAGTCATCGAGCCAACCGATGACGGCCAACTCAAAGCCAACGTTTTCAACAGTTTGGGAGCCTGAGAGTCTTACAGGGACGCTGTATTTCTGTCAGTACGAATGCTCAACCGACTGCCAAAGAGATGATTAAGAAATATAAAGAAAACACAAAGTCGGCCTGTGCAAAAAAAGGAGAAGAGAAAAAAAAAGAAGAAGGCGTTTAAACTGAACGAGGACGGTCAAACGGCACAGAGCTCCCCGCAGCGAAACACATGTGCAGACAAGAGTAATCCAGCCGTGCACTAAATTCCACAGCCAGCCGCGTAGATGGGACGTGACAGTATAAAACGGAGGAGGACGTCTGGAGGTTTCACTGACAGGAAGTGAGTGCTGTGAATGATTCGGCCTCGTAAATCATTTCTGGGGGAAAGACGCGGGGAGCTTCCAGAAACCCCGGAGTCCTTCTTTTTTATTTTCATGCTCAAACTGCTGAGTTGATCCCTCAAAAGGGTGCTGCTGAGCTCCCACGCTATGACACAAATCAAGATGTTATGGCAGGTCGCGATGACTAACTCGCTTTTGTTGTGTTTGAGGTTTTTTTGGGTTGTGGAGACAATGGTTACAATGCTTCACCGTGGCCCAGAGGGAGCTGAAGGCTCGGGCCTGGTGAAGGGGGAAGAGCCCTGAGTCAGGGAGAAGTGTTCCTGGGAAAGATCCACTGGAGATTTGTCTCTACGGCGTAGTTAGTCTGTGAAATGGTGTGTGTGTGTGTGTGTGTGTGTGTGTGTGAGAGGCAGCTGAGATTGACCCTATAATCTCAGTAATTCAGAGGATTAGTTTTGGCTTTGATAGTCACACAGAGCTTCTGTTTCCTTCATAAATTGTTCTTCTTGATCACAAGTTGATTTCTTTTCATTTAAACACGGGTGTGATTGTCGAGCTTCATAGTGACGTACAGTCACGGGTTCATGGGCGGCCGGATTCCCCTGAAAAGCTAAATCTGTGCAGAATCTGTGACATCTTTTAAATTCACTTATTGAAACGTATACTTTTTATAAAAAGCTTTTTATTAATACTACACTGTTTTATAACAAGCCTTATCACGGCCATTGTTGGTAAAACAATTGGTCTTGGGGAGGGGGATTAAAGTTACATTTATGAGGAAAAACCTCAGAGATGTAATGAAATTAAAGTCAATTAAAATCACATGTCAGAGTCAGAGTGCAGCACAGGCTGCAGAGGAACCCGTTACATCGTCTAATAGATCAGAATCACGGGGCGGACACACACACACAACCTCTTATTGTTGTTGGGTATTTTATTGTTGTCTTATTTGAATGTACATCTTTGATTTGCCTCATCACGGTCCTGGATGTTTTGGGTCGATCGTGTAAAGCACTTTGTTCATTTGCTTTGAAAGGTTTCCTCGTAAATACTGAACTCTTGTAGTTGCTGTGTTGTTCGCTCACATCTCTGTTCAAGGAAACGAGAACCAGTGAAACTGTGTGTTGTGTTGATGTGTCAGCTGACCGGGTTATCTGATGTGGTATTGGAGGTGAAAACATCACATGCTTGCAGATGATCCTCGCAGCATAAATATTTATATACGTGAAAGCAACACATTGTGGTTTCTTGTTACATGTCCTGTTTTAAACAAACATACAACGTGTTAGTTAGTGATATCCACGGCTTTGGACATGAGAGCTGTTTCCTCCTGCTTTCAGTCTGTGCTGAAGTCCTGCTGTTAGACGTTCAGGTCAGAATATCTGGTGAAGCTTAACATAACACCGTCATCAGTGTTCTCTGCAACAAAAAGAAACTCTCAATCTAACCCCGGTTCAGAGCCGCACGCTACAGACGGTGGATTAAGGCGAAGAGAAGGAGAGCAATGGTCAGTTATTGGTTTAAAGGGCGGTAACAAGGTAACACGGTACGGTGGGATGGAGCCAGCGGGACATCGCAGTAGCAATCTGGCAAAGCGTGGGGGGGGAATGTGCTGGTGTAGTTATACTGTGAGACTAATGAGGGAGATGGAGAACAGGTGAGCAGGTGGGCGGGTTCACTCCAGAGAGTCAGGTGACTGTGGACAGGTAGAGAAATGGCAATGAAGGGGAAGAACGGGCGAGTGTTCTCTAAAGGCTGTAATGACCGAAACACATAAAGGACGTCAAGGCCAGTTACCAGGAGACAAAACAACAAGCTTTACCCGATTAAATCCTCGTTTAACTTTAAATCTTGTTGCACCAAACTTTAAAACTAGCAGAATAACAAGAAAGATTAAAGTTAAACCTCTCTTTAAACTGTGAAACAAGTACTTTTATTGCCTGAACATAAGCAAGTAGAAACACGGTGGACCACCACTGACAGAGAATAATCAGACACGTATTAATGCATCAGCACTTCACAGAGTGGAGCAGCCGTCTCACTGCTTGTGTGGGTGGGAGCTGTAATGGATGGACGTCCTGTCTCGCATGGAGGCGGGCTTTGATTGATTGGCGCCGGAGGAGTGGAGGAGCAGAGACCAAGCAGCCAGGATGGATGCAGAGGGAGGAGGGAGGAGGGAGGAGGGAGGCGCTGAGCTCTGCTGATATTTCATCGTCTGAATCACAGAACACAGAACCCCAAAACCCACAGCTGCTTCCAACTAACCCCCCCCCCCCCCCCCCCCCCCCCCCCCTCCGCCGCCTTCAGCTCGGTTCTATCAACTTTATTGGCAACAAAGAGAAATATTTCACAATTCAAGAAAAGACATCCGTGTTTTGGTATAATCTCTCCTTCCTCCTCTATCAGCGAGTGGTTCAGGAGCTGAACGGTTCTTCTTTCTTTCTTTCTTTCCACTTTGAAGCATCAGCCCATACTTTCACTCTTCATCCGTTTCTTCATTCCTTCCTTATTTCCTTCCAGTTTTCTGCTTCCTTGCCTTCTTCCTTCCTTTTAGTTTTTTTCCTTCCTTCATTTATTGTTTCTTCTCTTTCTTCTGTTTAATGATCCATCCATTTCATTCCCTTTTCTCTCTCTCTCTTCCTTCTTTCCATTTGTCCGGTCCATTTGTTTCCTTTGTTTTTTTGCCTCCAGTGTTCCTTACCTTCTTTCTTTCCATTCCTTGTTCCCTTCCCTTCCTTATTTTCTTCATATGTTGCTTCATCCTCCTCTCCTTCTTTCCTTATATCTTTTGCTGGCTTTTCATTTCCTTCCTTGATTCCCTCCTTGCTTCTTTCCTTCCTTCCAGTCTTTTCTTTCAATAATTAACTTCATTCATCCTTCTTTCTTTCTTTCCTTCCTTCCATTTTTTGTGCTTATGCCCTGTTTCTTTCTTCATTTGCATCCTTCCTTGCTTCTTTCCTTTCCTTTCTTATTTAACTCCTTCCTTCTGATCTTCTTTCATCCCTCACTTCCATTGTTTTAATCCTTTCTTCCTTTCCTCATGCCTCCCCTCTCGTCTCGCTACAGTTTCTATTCACAACCTGTACATAAATGTTTTCCACAGTATTTATTCACTTTAACGCTCCACACTGTCTCTGTCTGTGGGACATCCTCCATCTATAAAGACTTACAGCCAAAAGCACAAAGAAGAAAACTCAAACATCCGGATGACTCATCCCCTCCTGTTCTCCTGATGATGGAGAACCCATTAACCCGCAGCACCCGCCGCCTCCAAACACAAATAATCAGCTCTGATGTGCCATCGCGTCTTGCCTCCGCCATAATTGTAGATAATTGTTGGACCCAATTTGGGGCCAATTCACCCTCTTACTAAACTCTCTGTTACATGTAATCCAGGTCTCTGGCAGCGGTAATGTAGACAAGGTTTGGATCTCAGAGCTGCCGAGTGAAGGAGTCCACGAAGATCACACCAGAAAGCTTCTGATCTTTGTACGAGACGAAAAGTACTGTGATTAAGTACATTACTCCGAGGTATTTAAAAACTTCCATCATTTAGTATTGGTATATTTATGACAATACTATTGACATATATGTATTTATTAAATGTAATGTAGGATTGGTGCATATAGTGACGAACCTATACTGTACAGAACGATTACAGCTTTTTAGCCCCTTTTAGCTCGTTATTTGGGTTGTTTCGTACATTAACTGTTTACCTTCATCCTCAGCTAATCAGCTGTTTGTAGTGACCACGCTTTGATAAAAATCAGTGCAAAGCAGCACCGGCTGACCAGCGGCCTGATCTCCTGAAAATGTTCCCAAACAACGAAACTGCATTAATTAAATTATGAGGGAAACGTATTTCACGTATTTTTGTTTTATGATGTATCACAAAGACATTTCTAGTCACAGTCCGTGGAAGTCAGCTTCTTTCTGTCTCGTTAAAGTCCAACTCGGTTGAAGTTCTATTATTATTATTATAGTTCTGGTTCGTTTGACCCTTTCACCTCCACTCACACGGCCCCTTGTGGACATTCGTGCTCGTTAACCTCGTTACGACACCGCGTAACGTTCAACAACGGCTGCTCGATCTACTACATCAAAGCAAAAACGTTGAAATTCAATGTATTGGACATTTGGATCACCTTCTTCCTTCACTACACACTGTCTGTGAGCGTTGCTGCTGCTCACAGGAAAGACAAACCTTTACATTAGACTCCTGTATGAAACCCGCCTTCACTTCCAGTCAGCGGCGGCTCATCTTCACAGCATTGCCCCTCATCACACGGCTGTGGTTCACCACAGCACCACAGCGTGGGCCCCCGGGGGCTCCGCGGGCAGATGAGGCTTCACACTGACTGACCGACTGAATCTCCATTGTCAGCAGGTTGTTTCAGAGGTATAGCTGTCAGCGAGAGTCCCGCTGTGTCTCATTTATAAAGGCGAGCTCTCGGCCTGTGTGTGGACCAGTGAGCGGCTCAGGAGGGGAGAAATGTGGAATTGATTTGGCCCTCAGGAGCGGTCAGCGAGTGTGGGGGGGAGGGAGGAAATATGTGGGAGTGGGTACGGGGGCCGGAGAAGACGGAACATTAAGAAATATATATTTTCTACAGTTGTTTGGTATTCAAACACGACCACGCAAGGCTGAAGGAAAGTTATTCCCCAACAGTGTTGATCCCTGGCAGCTTTTCCCAACATCTGCCTGTTTGTTTCCCGGTCAGCGCTCTGGGACGTTCTGTGATTAAGCGCATACACTCCTGGATTTTGTTATAGTGTCATGAAATCCCCAAATTCCCCTCCAGCTTGCTGACTGCTGTTTAGAAATTCAACTGTTATTTTAACCCAAACCACAATATTTTCCAAAACCCAACCAAGTGATGGTGAGCAGCAGGAACGAGTTAGTGAGTTAAAAATAAAACGACACGATCAGGTTTGTGTTATAGTTTTTGTTTCTGGCCGTGATACTTTCTGTTTCAGAGTATATTTCCTAAATACTTACCACTCAAGCAGGTTTATTTCTAATAACGTTCACATTGGAAACGAGACAACACGATGGACACTTTAAATGTGAAGTAACTTCATCACAGTCTCACTGCAGCGTAACAGAAAACTCTACTTCTGTGTGATTAAACCGCAGATGCATTATTAACAAAAGGTTCAATCAATATTATCAATATTTAAAAAAGATGGAGAAAGCTGCACTCAAATTCATTTAAACTAATAAAGATCTATTTATGTAAACTTTTCAAAATTAGTTTCAATTAAAATGTGTTGTTCTATTTGAATGTTCGATGTTTTCTCTTTTGCCATTTGTCTGGTGTTGTCCTGGTTTGTACCGGTTGATTTCTCGATCAGCTGGACCCGTGTTTGGCCTCTTGACCCGTGTTTGGCCTCTTGACCCGTGTTTGGCCTCTTGATTGTCCTGATTTGTATCACCTGTCCCAGTTGGTCCCAGTCGGCTGTATTTTATCCTGAAGAAGGTTTGTTTGTTGAAACGTTGATAGTTGAAATAAATGAATTGGGAGTTGTGAGTGTCCAGTTTCCCCATTCTTTGTTTTCCATGTCTGCCTGCGAGCCAACACATCACTACAGTAGAGTAGTTCCTACAGTTCCTTCAGATTTTTAATCTTTTTTTATTATCTGAATGCATTCGCCTTCACACGACCTCATGTGATCTGAATCGTCCTCGTGGAAAAAGTCATTTTGCATGCAAACTCACACCCGAATGTTACAGCGAGCGCATGAAGGCCGCATAAGGAAAATGTAGGTTTTTCTCAAACATCATCACAGTGTTGGATGTGCAGCAAAGAGGAGCATGTGTCATTAACCCCCCCTCCCCTCCCACAGTCACTTGGTCTCTAAACCTCCTCCAGACCACCGAATACACAACTTAAACCCCCCAAATTCTGCATAAACTCATTTCTCCACACACACTGACATCATCCCCCGATGTGTCATCGCTCCAACGTCCATCTGAAGAAGCTTTAGCGGACGTTTCATCTGAATTTCGCTTCACCATTTTATGACAGTTATCGTGGTGAGACAGCACACTGGCATAGAAGCGCTGCGATTTGTCGGTTAGACTGTTGTGTATTTGTTTTAAATCCACCATGAAATGTGAAAGTAATCTCCACCAGATGGCACTATACTATCCACACATGCTCCGCTCTGATTCTGGTGGCACTTTGTTTGGGGAGCTTTAATCTGGAGTGACTTCCAGTGCTGCAAACATTTATACGACGTTCATGTTTTCATTGTTAGCATTGGTGGGAATTCATGGAAAGCATTTGTGTTAGAGCAACACACAAGCAGACTCTGAACCCCACTGACTGTCCAACAATATCAGAGCGAGCTTCATGCTCCGGGATGCCAGACAATGTGGGCTCACTATGACTTCATGAGGTCAAATTCCTGAACACCTTCCCTCCTGTATTCATCGCTGCGTTGTTGTACTTGGCATCCCTCCTCTCGGAGCTTCCTGGCCCGTCCAAAGTCCTCATATTCTTCGGTCTGCTCTGTTGACCTCCTCGCTGTGTTTGTTTTGTAGTCTCCAGGAAGAAGGGCTTTCTTGTGGCTTCTCTCAGGCGCTGCTGGCATGGACGCGCCGCTGTGATCCAGATTTGGGAATCCTTCAGCCGGGGATGAACTTAGGGCAGGAGAATCTAAATTTAGGGTTGTCACATTGGTTTCAAACCAGGAAAAACTGGAGCGAATGTGCTCTCATTGGAAAGGCACACACACACACACACACGCACACACTTCCAAGGCCGTAATCAGAGCTGTGGTCGGCTGGTCGGGGTGACGACGTGCCGTCTGAGCCTGGAAGACCTGCAGACCGTCAAACTGTGGGATCTGGCTTCGGGTCTGTCTCCCTGGAGCCCCAGCTGTGGTGCTATCTAAACAGGGTCCTGGTCTGAGGTATCAGCCAAGGCCCCGTGGCTCTGGTTAGCATTGAGCTAGCTCGGCTCAGACGTTAACAGCAGGAACGACAAACCAGGACTGAGCCATCAGAAAGCAGCTCGGGTTAATCTCAGGGTCAGCAAATCAAAAGGATGATAGATGTGCGTTTCAAAGACAACTTTGAAATCAATCACTGGTCAGAAGGCTTTTTATGCTTTTTTTTAGATTTAAATTTGACAGTTGAAAGATGGAGAGAGAGAGAGAGAGAGAGAGAGAGAGAGAGAAACACAACAAATGTCTTCATCCAGACTCAGACCGCAGACATTGTGGTTCACGGTCAGCGCCTTAAACCCCTAAATCACTGGTGGAGCCCTTTGTTGTCCCTGTTTACACTTAAATAACAGACTGATCACTTCAAAGTGTGTCTAAAAAAGACTTAGTGCGGATAACCTTTATTATAAAAGGACAGAAATATCAGCCAACGGCTAAATTGAGACTGAAAACTTTATCTGTCCCTCTCTGAGATTAG
Organism: Pholis gunnellus; assembly: GCF_910591455.1. Classification (NCBI taxonomy): domain Eukaryota; kingdom Metazoa; phylum Chordata; class Actinopteri; order Perciformes; family Pholidae; genus Pholis; species Pholis gunnellus. The sequence goes on from NC_136534.1 coordinate 24,430,432, forward strand.
ATTACACAGAACACAATCCCTGAGACAACAACATGCAGTTTAGCATCTAACCAGAAGGGGAAACAGCAGTACAATGTATACAGAGAATAAACAGTAATATAAAGAATAAATATAGAATGTAGAATAAACGGACTCAATCATTCACTTAGCTATCTATGTCAATGTGCGTGTATACAGTATCTTTAGTCAAGATATATAAAATATATATAATGTTCTTTATTTCATTTGTCCCTGTTGTTTATTTACTTACTATTCTTAAATTACTCCTTGATTTTTTTAATAAACCTGTAAAAGGTCTGTCTTGTTATGTCTGTGAAGGAAACAATAAATATTATAACAAAAAAAGAAGAGGTAGATATGAACACACTACAATATTTACATTAAGTAGGCAATAATGACAATAGTGAGAATAAACAGCTGGTCTAAACATGCATATGTATGAGTAAGTGATGCATAAAAACAACAAGTTACAACTGAGAACAACAAATGCTATTTATTTACAGCCTATTCTGTGAATAAGCAATACAGCTAAACTTCTGTAATTGTGTCATGGTTGTTATTGTAAAGTCTATTGAGACACTTATGAATAACAGAATAGTTAGAGCAGAATTTGGCCTGTTGTTTCTATCCCCCATTCCTCCACAGAAGTACTTAAAATTAAGGTTAAAGATTTGTTTTTCAGTCCAATCCTTTGAAAAGTACAATAATCCGTGTGTTTCTACCACATCTCACACCAACGAAGTTAGAAAGATGCTGCTGCAGCATAAACAGCTTCAGTCTCACCAAAACATCTCAACTTTCAGAGCAATGTGCCCCCCTGGTGGAGAGAGCACGTCTCACACTCACATCCTACCAGATGTATTAACATTAATGTATTAACATTAATGTCCACCAGGTGGCGCTGTACTCAAAGAAATACATAGTTTATCATCTTCCCCACAGCCTCTTTATCTCGTGAGTAGCATTGATGAAGTACGTTTTGGTCCTCATCACCTGTCTCTTCATGTGTTTATGTCCTGAATCCCCCCTTCAGTCTCTTCCTCTTGCTGTTTCTGTCTTTCTAACACAAACATTTACTTTCATCAACCTCGGAGATGTGAAAGTAAACTCCAAGATGAAGTGAGTAGTCCGTCTTTAAATAATAGTCAGACGCCAACATGAACCATGAGACAGCTGCTGCTTGTGGTTGTCATTCCTCCCGTTCATACATTCCTAATTCAGCTAATATCAGGCTTCAGTGGGTTTTTTTAGTTGTAAATTACCTGCTTTAGTTTCCTCAATCAGTGTTTTATATATTTACGTTTTCTACTAAATGAACAGTAACTTTGCACAGAAGCAGGACGGCGGATTTAGTCCGACTGACTGACTGACTTGAAAAATAGTCCCCAACAAATGCACCGTTTCCTCCTGTCCGAGTAACGTTACAGTGCTACAGTGACCAGCTTTTTAAAGAAATTACTGATATTTTTAACCAAATATGAAACTTTAGTGTTCTGTAGGACTGAATGTGCACAAGACAGGAGCGTTACGTCAGACACTTAGTTATGGGATTTATAGATTAAGGGCAGCTTCATCTTTGAACAGCATACACAGAGGTACAGTAAAGACTAATGAATAAACACAAGTAGAGAAGGTGGAGGACGCATTCAGAACAAAATAAAAAGGACAATCCTGAATGAATGAATACAAAAAATTGCAGTTGCATTCACTTCACACCATTAGTTGCTGGCAGCGCTCATCATATTCCACCGTGGGTCACAATCTCCAGAGAAAGCCCTGAAATATAAGCGTGCATTGTTGTGAGGAGTTCATTACAGGAGTCTGAAGATGCCCGGAGGCGGCTCTCCATCAACAGTTGGAATTCCACCGAGCTGCAGAGAGGACGACGGAGAGACGCAGGAAACTGGAGATGCCCTGGAAGTGTGAGAGGTGTACACAAAGCGCCGAGGCCTTTTGTGGCCGTCTCAGGAATGTTCCGGCATCAACACTTTTTAAGGTCTCTTTGATGTGCACGACTGTTTTCAACCCTTTCCTGTGACAAGTACATGAACCCTGAGGACAGCTGCTGTCACCTATGAACACACAAAGTCAAATGTTTCTTCATATTCCCACATATTTAGTCGTGCTTCAGAGGTGGAACAAGTGCATTTACTCAAATTAATTCATTTAAGTTTTGATGAGATTTCCCCTCTGGAGACATATTGCACTGTTTACTCCACTATATCCCTCTGGCAGCTGTAATCACTAGATGTTCTAATTAAAAAGGGCGTTCAGCTGTGCAGACAGGTGAGAGGTCAGGTGATCACGAGGGAAGGTGAGTCATGACTGGAGGAAGTGGAGAATCCTCATTTCCCCAAAAGCATCTTCAGGCTGAGATGATTTTTCACAGCAGACATTTTGAATCGTGGCAGCGGGAGAAGTTTAAATAAAGAAATTAACGACGGCTGAAATCCATCCAGCAGCTTCGATTTAAAGGTCCTAATATTGTGCAGACTGTCTCACCGTCTCTCTCACTGCGACACTCGACTAGAACGGAGCCATCGTCAGCGTTAGGAGTAACCTCTGTGCTTTTCCTGCTGTGTCAAAAAAAGAATATTCTGAAGTTTAAAAGGTAAATGTTAAGCATGAACATTTGGGAGAGAAGGAGGTGTCAAACAAACAGGACTTTGATCAGGCGACGTGTCACGTCTGTCGTTAGTATCGTGACTCGTTGGTATCGTTCATCACGTGATCCACTAGTCACATGACTCGTTCATCACTCCGTGGTCCCATGAGTCGTCAGTCAGTGACGTGAACGTCAACCACGATCGTTTCCCAAAACTAACCAAATGCTTGTGTCGCCCAAATAAACTTCCTGTGGAAACGGAAGTTTATTTTGAAAAGACTGAAACGTGAATATGTTGTGATTTCTGAATAAAAATCAAAAGAACATTTCCTGAAATGAACACTCGTACAGTACAATATGCAGAAGACACGGATGCCATTTATTTTCATGGAGTAAAAAAATATAAACTCCTTATTACATATTCGTGTCGTCATTAACAACTACATCCAGTGGTTATGACACAATACAGTAGTTTATAGTGTTGAATTGTCACCGGACTGTATGTGTTGTGGTGTCTTCATTAATACTCACATCACTGCCGGCATGAATAGTTTTGATAAGAAATATTTGCAGGAGAGTATGAAGCATTGTTAGTGTTGTTTATTCATCTTTTATCACCAAATATGTTTATAACAACCCACCTCCTTCAAATCATGGTGGGTTATTATGTTGTTATTATATGTTATTATGAAGACTTGCTTCACTTTTTTTCCAGAAAACCTGCTAACACACTTGAGGGCAGTACGTAATCGTGGGAGTGCTCCTTTTAACTGTTATTGATAAAGAGGAATAAAACTGTCTCATTGCTGCAGAGTTCATGAGTTACTCTGAGGGGATCTTCAGCTGCTGCTGCTTCCCTTCAGGCCTGCAGAAGCTGTCCCACCAGGGCGGGGCTCCTCTCCCGGATCAGGGCTGACGTGATCTCAGCGACCCTCGATACTGACCTCTCCCAACACTCCGTGTCCTGAGAGAGAGAGAGAGGAGGAAGAGGAGGAGGAGGAGAGACAAGGAGGACCTGTAAGACTACAGACAGACACTCATTACATGAGCTCAGCACCAGAGACTCCGTCAATAACAAACTGAGACATCTCCACGCACATTCACATTTGTTCACGTTTATCCTTTCTCCCACTAGTCACGACTCCCGCCTTGAGTCATCCGTGTGTTTGTACACCAGCAGCATCCAGTTAGCGTTAGCAGCCCGTTCAAACTGGCGTTGCTCCACTTGTAGAAGCGGCACAAGTGAGGAACGGGCCTGTTGGGAAGGCGTCATCGTTTGGGTTTGGCTTCACTCTACTGAGCTGCACGAACATCTCTCACAAAAGAAGTGGGCAAGGTTCCAAATATGCCATTTTCATCAGTGTCAAAAATGACGACACTCTTTAAAATATCCTGGACTCTGACGTCTCCTCATGAGGCACACACTGAATTCACCTCATGTGATCCGATTGTGGAATCAAGGATTCTCTCGTGACTCCGGTGTTATTTTATGTTCAAATCAACAGACGGAAACAATTTACCAAAAATAGGAGGGGGGGGGGGGGGGTGTGTGTGTGTGTGGCGCCACACAATTAACTTTCCCTTTTCCCAAACTTGTGTTGATGTCAAGTCCTCTGAAGCTTGTGAACCAACAAGGCCTACTTTGAGATCTATGGTGCATGATATTGGACAGATCTACGCTGAACCACACGTAAGACAAAAAGTTTCTTTTTACTGTTGTGGTCGTTTTGCTTTTGTGACTCCTCTCTTCTGCGTCTCTTTCTTCTTTCTTTTTTTTTGTTCTCGGCAGGCCGCCTGCACGATGCACTTTTAATGGCTTTCACTCCCCTGACTCCATTCCTCAGGCCACAGCGACTCCCTACTTTGATTTAGTTTCTTGAGTTTCTTGCCTAAGAATGACCTGTTTTCCATCTTTCAAAGGCACTGCAGTTCAAGGAGCTTTGCTTTTTGTTCCTCGCGTAGATTTATGCTTCATGCTCTACCTGGACTTTTTGCATAAATGGATCGTGGACTTTAATAAGGCTTTTGATGTCGCAGCATGCATGAGGGAGAACATATAAAACATATTTTCATTTCTTGAAACTTTTAAAGGTTAGAGAGAACACGCAGCAAAAAAATGATGTTTAACCACAGAGAAGAAGGGACAGAAAGGCCCGGGAACAGCAAACACTATCACATACATTAGTTCTGCATTTATAAAACATTAAACTTACATGATCAGTTAAATGGTAAGTGTTACTTTTTTGTATACATTTACACAGTTTTAGCCAACTAATTGTATGCTAAACTTTGTAGTTTATGTAGTTTACAAAGATAACTCAGAACCTTATTTGGCTGATTACTGTAGCTTACAAATCTTTTTATTTTCAATGTTTTCACTCTTAACGTTATGAGATCCTAGCATGATGACAAACTAACGCTTTTCAGTGTAATGTTGGGTGCCTGCCTGGTCCAGACCGTTGAACCCGCCCACTCCACCGAGGGGACTGATTGGTCTGCAGCATCGTGACGTCAAACAGCAGTTCCTCGGTTAAAAAAACGATCGAGCCAATGAGCCCCTTCGGAGGGGAAAATGATTAGCGAATCGAAAACGAAATGTAACGAGTCGAGAATTCTGTCAGTTATCAGGCAAATCGAGAACTGCTAACGTCACGTTGAACTCTCATAGAGTACATATATAGATGTTTGTGGACTACGGTTTTGAAACCTCGAGTTCGGCATTTTCTCGTTTTCTTTGCAACAAGAAGTGACACGAGAGGGCGGAGCTAAGTTCAACCAAATGCTGAATAAGACATTTTATTTTTAGGCGACCAAAATGTTACGATTAACTTCCATAAAATGAAAAGAGGCAGAGAAAGTGTTTAAGTTCTAAGATAAAAACATTGAAACTCTGACCGGACAACTCTCTGGTAGAGACCTGTCAATCACAGTAAGCCCCGCCCCTAAAGCATCCCCTGCTTTATGGTCTGTTTGACTCTAAATGGACCATAATTTACTAAATGAACATCATGCTGTATTGAAGAAGACTTGAAACTAGAGATTGAGACCATAAACTCATGTTTACAATGTTTACTGAGGTAATAAATCAAGAGAGAAGTAGAGTCATTTTCTCATAGACTTGCTGCATAGACCCATAGTTTGGGTAATAATTTCACCGTTCAACTTTAAAGGTTCCGTCCCCGTCTGACATATTTTTGACGATGTCACCGTGCATTTGGATCTTTCATTCAGAACAAAAGAGGCTTTTAACAGCCGTCACTTTGACCGGTCATGGCAGGAAAAGTGCAGGTGTAACTAATGACCGTACGAATGTCTCGTTTCCATTTGGGTGTTCCAGTAAGTCGAGCCAGCGAGCCAGGATGGACGACACCAGAGACCTTTAGTACTTGTGCTGCGACGAGATGTCAAAGACATCTGCTGTGAAAAAGACCTTTTTACTTTGGCGAGTACAGTGTTATCAAAACAGATAAAAACAAATGGCAAAACCTATGACAACTGGATCCAAGTTGTATTAATCGTAAACATCCTTTAAAACGGGATTGGATTTGACGTCACTTTCTCTTCTGAGTCCGTGATCAATTCCATCGGCCAGCTCTCAACAAGGAAGGTTTTCTTAGAGGGAAATAAAATAATTTAAGAGGGATTTTCACAAAGCTTTTAATGTCCTAACATCCACAGAGAGGAACATGAAAATATATTAAAAGTAAATCCTACTGAAATGACAAAACAGCGATGATTTGTGATCTGGTCTGGCCTTCAAAATGCTTTTCGCATCAGAACTACGTGTCAGCGGTTTTAACACATTTGGAGGCGAGTGTGTGATCAACTCCAGGAGAAGAAATAAGCTTTTCTCTCACTCTGTCCTTTCTCCATCTTTCAGCCTAACTTCACCGGACAGCTCCTCACAGTCTGTGCAGGAACTGGACGGGAATGTGACGAGGTGTGAGAGCGATGAGCGTGGAATCGGGCCTGACCGTGGTTAATGGGAGCTAGAGACCCCGGGATCCAGAACTCTCGGCGCACTCCTCCCCTAATCAGAACCAGCGGAGGAGGGGAGTCAGATGACACGGATTTTCCACACCGAACCGACTGAAGGGGGGAACTGGAGTACAGATCAGCGACTCCAGCCTCCTCGTTGATTAAAGCAACGAGGAGGAATGAAAAAAGAAAGGACGACGGAATCAAAATATGATAGCTTTGAATGAGCTCCAGAGGCATTCTGTCAGCTTCTACAATCCTTTTTTTTTTTTTTTTAAATATGCTTTTTAGATCTAAAATTGGCTAAATCTCTGAAGAATCAAAGGAGATGGAGCGAAGGAAAACCAGTGAGGCTTTCCTGTTTTTCTTTAGGATTTACCCAACTCGTTGTTCTGTGGCTTAATCACAAGTATGAGGAGATCCAGTACATCTGTAAGCAGCCAGCAGAAAGCAGCTGATAGCACAACGTTACCACATATCATCAAAAATATGCAAAGATTCAACAGTGATCAGTGATCAGTCAGGAGCTCGGAGAGAGAAATCAAAGCGTCCCAGAATAATCTAATTGCATCTTTTCATTGTTTACACCATATAGCAATCAGATCAAAGCATTCCTCCGACTGTTATCTAAAAGAAATTACGTCTTCGCACGGAAAGTATTTCAGATGTTACATGTGTTCGGAGGAGCTAAAACACCGCGGGGACGATAAAAGCGATGAGCACGATCGGTCGGTGGATTACCACCCAAGTGCATTGACGAGGACGATGGGAAAGTCACGAGATCTCTGGGTGTCTCGGGCATATTGAAGACAGCTACGGCAATCAAACCACAGCTAATGACTCTATTACAAAGGCCTGTTTTCTTACAGGCAGAACAAAAAAAAAACACTTGGAGTTTGCACACGAGAAAATAAGAAAAAGCCAGTCGAGATCACCAAGGAGGATCAAAGTTCTAAGCCCGTCTAAGCCCGAGCGCCGAATTATTTCCAGCCCAGATATGCGGCCTTTGAAATATGAATCACGCTTCATAAAACGGCATTATTAAATCAAGTAGTTGCCTGCACAGTGGAACGCAAATATGACTTGAGCTCTTCATCGACTCGTGGCACAGCTTTAAGTAGTCACAACTGCCACTCAGGCTTCAAATGTGGTGGAGAAAAAAAAAAAAGCAGGACAAAAGGGGTAGAATTACTGAACGGCAACAAACTCCGAGGCTTCAGAGATATTTGCATATCTAACTGCTTTCAGGCAGAAATCTATCTGAGCTTGTGAGCCGATTGATCACCGCTCACAGTTCTAGTTAGCCTTGACAGTAAAGAGCTGGTTCCCCTCCTGACCCGGGCTTTGCTGCCGTTGGTGGGGAAGGGGGGGGGGGGGATGAAGCAGCTCGCTAAACAACCCGTGCATTGGGACACATAAGAGAGCACGCACGCATACGAAAGAGAGTGGGTAGCTACTTCATACTCGTACATGTGCACCCCTGGAATGTGATCCTGGAGGGATTTGCACGTCTCCAGATCATCACAGCCCCATCTCCTCCAGCGTTTCCAGCATTTCTGTCCCAGTGTCTCTTTCCAGCAGAATCTTGGGAGATGGAGAAACCAGTTCGCGAGCGCTTCGCGGCTGAATAGCGTTCTCCCCGTGGCAGCGCTGAGACAAACAGAGCTGGAGTTGGGTGTTTGGACACACATGAGATAAAACCTTCGAGCGAAAGCGTAACTGAGCCTTTGAGATGAAAACCGCGAGCAGAAGAGTCTGATTGATAGAGCTATTTGAGCTAATAGACGCTCCTCACCTGTTTACGGTGAGGAATTAATCCTCTTATGTTCCACAGACACAAAGATGTTCGTGTGCCAAAGTCTTAAGTGTGGTCGCAAGAGGGAATTTTATTTTATTCTACTCCAAAAGTGCTCGTTTTTACGAGATTCACCTACCTATTATCAGACATCAGGGGAACTAACTTTCCACTTCATAATGAATAACTGCCACAAATCCCTACTTAAAGGGTGTCCGAGCCAAAAGTATCATCATTTATTCACATTAGTGGAAGGCCTATCACCGGTAATGTATGCCATGTTGAACGGGAAAGCGACGCATTTACATTTTCTGACACACAACACTTTCTCTTTTTTGTTTCCACTGACAGCAGAGCCTCTGCTACGTCGATTACCGACGCGTCCAATCCCTTGGTGGCCTACATGACATTTATATAGATTCTCTTGACAGATTTCACATTTAAAAATAGAGACTGTTCGCAAACAATATATGAACTGGTATCACGGGGGAAAATACCAGTGGATACGAGTCATAGCTGGAGACAGGTCTGGGGACATTAGGGGTGTTCAGTTTTTTTATTCTTCGTGCACCAAGGACCTAAATACCAGTCCAAAAGACAAGTCATATTATGAAATTAAGTGACAGCATGGTTTCAATACATAAACAATGCAATATATAATCATTTGACTGGGCAGTAACTAAAAGCAAAACGCTCTCAATCACTCCCATGTGTATGAATGTACAAACACATGCAACAGCCTTGTTATTCCAAACTGCGAACCACAAGTTTATGGAATGGAACTTCAATCATTAGCTTCTATTTTTGCTTACTGTTTAAAAAGGGAGGATTTTGACAAGCCGTGAGGCGACAGGTCTTTGAAACGCAGAGCGAAAAGGGGGCGGGGGGGGAAATAACGGGGCAGGGAGAACTTCAGCGGACCACACACACAATAAGCGATCCTCGAACTCTTCTCTTTAATGCCACAGATGCAATCAACCTCTCCGTCTGAGAGGAGCGCACAGCGGCACTTTCTGCCACACAAGAAGAACCTGCTTTGAAGTTTTACGGTTTCAGGCAATTAGGACGTTTTTAACGGTGACAATTTGTACGCCTCTGTCACTCTCCCGAGATCCCTCAGCCCCGAGGACTGCTGCTGAGGGCTTCCACTTCTGTTCCCTTCATGAAACGCCAAGAGCGCTGGGTCCTAATTGAAAAACAGCTTATGGAAAAGCTTGGCGCAGAGCCCGAGCCAAGAGAACTGGAAAGAGTTGTTAAGAGTCACACCAGCTACCATAACCAAGGTGGCCAAGAGCATTTAGAACGTTTTTATGGCCTTTTTCTTTCTTTTTACTATCCCTGTGTTTTTGCCTGTGACATGAGGGTGCTGCAGTCCTAATAGTTGTAGCATCCACTTGAGGGCAGCATCATTACTAGCAATAAGGCCAGGCAGCATTCTCCACTCTGGGTGTCTGTAACGCTAAATCCACCTAACATGAACTGCGTGTTACCCTGACTCCTGACCTTTTAACAGATCAAGTAATCTCTCAGAAAAACTCTCCCGAAATGACCTGCACGTTGCATCCCGAGCTGTACAACACTGCTCAAAAACAGCCAGCGCTTTGGTCGGAGAGGGGATAGTGTTTCAGAGCTTCTGACAGCTCGTCCCCTGAGTGGGTATTGTGGCCCTGCTGCCCTCGCTCCCCTCCGTGTATCACTGAAGACAGGCAGCAGCTCGGGGCGAAACTGCGAAGAGGGCAACAGGTCCAATTACTGGCCGGTCCAAAAGTCTGATTGGAGTGCACATTTAACACTGCTAGGGTGCTGCAGAGACTAATTTGGTGCAATGAAGAATGGTGGCAGATTGATGGAGCAATACCACGGAGAGAAAAATACACAATTGCAAGTAAAAGTCCTGCATTTAACTCCTTAACATCCATGGATCCGTCATTCCACTCTGACAGCATCATATTGAGTCTTGAGCTGCTCGTTGCAGCTTTTCATCGAAGGTATACGAGGAAACATTCAAACCCAAGACTCCATGTCATTGTGGCAGGAAATATTCTAGAAGTCTTATGCATGATTTTATATGCATTGTCCCCAAAACTCAGTGTGACATGTTTGGCATCTTTGGAAACATTGGAAACTTTCTCCACTCAAAAATGTAAATAAAGATTTGTGGGTTTGGATAATATTTGGCTTCACAGCATGAGTTTGTAATGATTGAGCCATAATTCAATGTGATGAATAAAGTGTGAGTCAATAATTATTAGCAGCAATATATCCTCAAATATAACAAGTAAAAGTACTTATAGTAAGAAAAGTATTGCAGCTTTCCTGTTGGGGGAAAACAGACAAAGCGGATCAATAACTCCTCTGGTAGTTGAGTTACATTAAAGTCCACAGAGAGGAGGAAATACCTCCACACACTTAGATCCAGTCCGTTTTTAATATTTACCGATGGATCTTAACAACCTTCAGAGTATTCATCATCCTTACACTGAAAGTTCAGCAGTAAATATTAAAATGAGCTTGGATCCCAACTGAGAGACTGAGAACTGAAGTCGACCGAGATGACAGAGACGTGAGCATTATTTCGTACTTCTGGGAATGTGTTTTATTGAATCTGTGCAAGGTATTTAGTCACCGGCTGAATGTCTGTACTTTAGATACCCGTGTCGTTCTGCCTCACTTCATCTGAAAGAGATCATAATGAAGGAAAATGAATACGTCTGTAACCCACCCTACTTTTGTGAGTTCCCTCAGACTTTCCAGCCATAGAAAAAGCTAACTTTTGAATTGATAACTGCTTTTCAGACCCCATTGAGGGAACAATTGCTGCCACACAACCCTTTCACGGTACACTGGTAAAGCTCTTTCAACACAGGTTTCCAAAATATCCTGTCTAGGGGCGTCCGTTGGGCAAACATAGCAGTTTGTTAGTCACGTCCAATGTACGACTTCCCTTTCTGCTCTCCAGAGGAGTCCAACCCTGCTAAGAATGGGACATCGAGGGGGGTCTGCATCTCCACTGCATCCCCTCAGTGACAACTTCTTTCTAAAACATGCTCTGCTGAGAGATGACTTTGTTTGAATTCAACTCGCCGAAAGACATCCCCTCAAAACAGTAAGCGGAACAATGGCTCTTTAGTTGAGGAGGTATGAAAGCATGAAGGCATGGGTGGGATTTATGAACTGGGACATACCAAATCCCACATGCGGTGAGAAAGAGACCCAAAAATGCACACACCCTCCACTGATGCCTCATTTACTTATCACACTGAATCACTTACACCAAACCAAGGGAAGCCAAATGCAGTCTCTATCCAAGGCCATCTGAGGTCAGATGCAGGTGCAGGAGTATTTCACAAAACAAGACATTTATTAAAAGCTGGGTTTTCAGCAATGCACATCCTGGCCTAGGCCTAGCGCCCTCACTTCCATGCTTAAGACAAGCACGAGATCGTAATCGCAGCAGGCCGTGAGCCAAACATACAAACATAGGTGCAACACTGTGTTTTTGTTCTGCTGTCAAAATATCGGTGTACCGCAGACTAAACATCAGGGGGATAAAGCTGGCCGTGTGGCTTGACAGATGTAGTGTGAGAACCAGAAGGGTCCGCTACGAGAAACCGTGAAGGAAAATCATTTTCACATGACACTTCATGACCTTAAGATTCATTTAAGGACGTTAAATATCTGAGCAGATTTACGTTCTTGAATCCTACCTTGAAATCTGGTTATTTATAATTTTATAAACTTCCAGTTGAGGTTTCCAACAGAGCAGGAAATTAGATTTCGGCTTTGAGGCCCGAATCCTAAAACTTGCGAGCCGACTGAAAATCAAAGTTTAGCTTTCAGTCTGATTCGGTACCGTTTAATATCCGTTTACTATCCCAAAATGTTCAAAAGTTACGCAACGAGCCGACAAACAAAAGCTGAATTTATGGTTGTATGGCTGTGAGGCCACTCTGTGAGCTACACTGTAGCTGGTGTTCCCCTCCTCCTTCACCACGTGGAACCAATCGTCGCCCTATATCACAAAGTGAAGTGAACCATTTACTGTGGCTAATTTGATTAAAGCAGGACGCTGCCCCGTCACGTGTGATACATCCGGTAAGTGTTGCGGGGGTCGTGTCAATGGCTGAACTATAACTCAAGCATAAAATCCGGCTAAATGATTACCATGACCATGTGGACGCTTTGTGTTTGCGGTTTGTAACCTTTAAACCATGCCAATCAGATGTGGTCAATAGCACATTTTTGGTAATTTCAACCAAGTTCACACTACAAAACTTTCAGAGTCATCAGATATCTGTACTGTTCACACCACACAACTTGCCGTCTTGTAATCTGGAGTGTTGTAATCGTCTTTCCATCACTGACCGGCAACAAGGGTCTTTCATCAGGAGGAATCCCCAATGAGTGTCTGGTCCCCGAACCACGTTTTGTTGCGCTCCCAAGAAGACTCTTCAACAGGTCCAAATATTTAGCCTGCTAGATATCTGAAATGTGTCTGCGATGCATCAGCGAGCCTCTCAGCTTGCATCTCTGAATAGTTCACACATAGCGCTTGAGCGCCGATTTGCGTGTCGAGCCAACTCGCAGTAGTGGTGGAGAGACACCAAATCTGTTGACGGATTTGAAGTTGACGGATCTGATTCATTTTCTATGGAGAGCAAGAGACTGTGATACGATCAGCATGATGGACATGATGGTGAGTGTTGACTGATCAACAACCTCAACTTTATGAAAATGAGGTCCTCAGATCAAACTGTCAAACTAGGCAGCGCTGATCAAATATGGACCAGGACTCTGTTACTGCATTTGCCTATTTCGCGCCGCAAATGTTTTCAGCTACATATTTTGGATTCCATTTTGGGTTCTGCCACATCCTTCTGTTTGTTGCAGATAAGGATTTAAAATAAAATATGTACATGCCCTCCAAGTGACTGGAGGAGCAAATACATGTACCAGCCTTGGTTAAAGTTCTAACAGCGTTTTGGGCCATCTGGTGGTGTTTTCCCTGGTCTGAATCCACTGTGAGCTATTCCGCAGCTATTTTCCACCACACCCAATCAGACAAGCATGTGTACCGAGAGGTCCCTGCAAACAAAAGCACAAGCAGAGCAGGAAGGTGAAGCGCCCGCAAAAACAATCTTAGATGAGGCCTGTTGAATGAAAGCGTAATCCCTGCAGAGCCGGGCTCACCCGCGACAAACAACCAAAGAGCTGGAGGAAAACTCGAACCAGGACTCCTGTGGGTGGTCAGAAACAGCTCAATACCAAGTGGTAAAACAAACATACACGTATGTTTTGCCCGTTCTCTGAGTGATTGAATGTTTACAAACCAATTGTGAAGAGCTGGCTTGCATTAATCCTCCATAAGAACATACCGTCTCTGTTTGTAACACTAATTCTCTCTCGGAATGTCACTTCCAAATTGTCTGTAAGAGTCGAAGTCAAGTCGTATCAGCCCGAACAACGCGCTCGCTGGTCTTTTTTAATCTAAGAAATCAAAGCTGAGTAAACACCGCTTTGGTATGTCTAATTCCTTGAGCCAAACTCCGGCGGTCAAGTTTCACACATACCGACACACATCTGGAGCGCTCTCAGAGTGGAAGATCAAGCTTGATATCCTGCACATGTTGCGGCAGTGCGAGTCTCTCCCAGGGCTCTGACCCTAACACTCTACAAATACATCACTGAGGAGGGGTGGGGTGGGGGTCCTCGGGCTTCTGTCTGTATGGAGATGTCAGGATTCTACCGAGGGAGCCAAGTGCTCTCGTCCACATTTCCAGGGGTGGGGGGGGGGGTCTTAGATAAAATTTAAAGACATAATAGTTAGAAAAAGACAAGTACTTACGCAAACAGCAGGGGAAAAACTGTGTGACGGGGCCAGGTGGATGTTGGATGCTAAGAATGAAACGGGAAAGAATCTTCACTGCCTTCTGCAATGTTTTGTTTTAACTTTAACTGTTTTTTCCTCCTGTCTTTAAATTTCTCCTCAGCTGTCAATCAGACTAGACTAGCCAAAGAGGCTAATGCATGTGTTTTAGTAATCGCTTTTGTCGAGATCGCCTCTTTTTTTAAGACATCTGAATGACGATAAGACTCTCAGAGCACATTAAAGGTTCCAACACTCATTCATCCCAGAAAATATGACACCGGTCACTTATTCATCTGAAGACAATTGTTGGATTTACTCAGGAGAAAGGTCAGGAGTGTGCTGAGACAGCAGAGACGGCAGTCATCCGTGATCTTGACCCCGCCAGGGTGCGAATACAACAGTGTCACAGCGAGAGACTCGGCTGCTTGTGTAGGGTTTCACCTGTCTGCCATGCTGGAGCTGAACGGGATAAGCTGCGTATGTCGCCTGATAGATGTAGTGTGAGAAAGGGACAAAGACCTCTGGAGAAATCATTTTCCCCTGGCACTTCATTTAGAAAATTCCCCAGGAGTGCGTAATTCATTTTACGGGAATTAACTAAAGGGCCAGATTTCGGTTATGGAACTTTGCAGTGAATCATTGTTTATGACTTTATAAACTCACTCAAACACTCTTTTGAGCCATAACAGCTCTGTTGTAGGGATAGAAATGTCAAGTCAGTGTAACACTTTGGTTCAAACTCAAATATCTCATCAACAATTGGATGGCTTACTATGAAATGTTGTACATACATTCATGGTCCCCAAATGATGCATTCTACTGACATTGGTGATTCGCAGACCACCAGCCGGACAAAGTCTTACTTTTTACAGTGAAATATCTCCAAATCTACGATATAAAGTTTGGGACAACATTTGGTACAGACATTTATGGTTAATTACTTTTTCATTAGCGCCACTATGAGGTTGACATTTGTGTCCCCCTCAGGATGAATTGTTATAACTTTTCATCTAGCACCAACAGGTCAACATTTAAATGTGTCTATTCCTTTGATTCATGATTAAATATCAGCAAAATTAATGACATTTCCATCAGCCTCAACAGTACTTTGAGTGCTGATTAGCAAATAATATTAGCATGCTAATAACAAGCTAAGCTAAGATGGTAAACATCGTATATACCTGCTTAACATCAGCATGTTGACATCGTCCATGTGAGGTTCTTCGTATCCTGGTGCTTGTATTCGCTGAAGTACATCCTCGCAGAGGCTGAAGCTTTAGACTCTTAAAGCCGTTTCATACAGAGCACAGACTTTGGTTTGAAAATTTCAAATTTATAAAAAACTGATTTGTGGATTCTTATGAATGCTTTTACACCTCTGGGGAACATTGGTGCAGCGGAAAAAATAGTCAAGACGGACCTCGATTTCAGCGGATTTTCCGCCAATGAAATGTTTCTCGTGATGTAACACCTCCAGGTTTAGCTCCAGGTAGCATTCTGCCAAAATTGCGGAACATCTCATCATTTTGTTTACACACCAAATATTGCGTGAGAAACACAGCAATGACGAACTCAACATCCAAATGAAGGACAATATGAGATAGCCCCGCGGCTGGGATACGATGAAAATGGTAATGTAGCTGATATGCTAACGTATGTTTGTTACATTACAACAGCTAGCGTTAGCATCAAATTAGCCCTTTAGTTAATATTTTGTGTAGCCTCTGATTCCTTTCAAGCAATGTTGTGCCTCCACATTATGATCTTTCATTCAGCAGAGGACAACTGGCGGATTTATCCTAAGAAAAGTCTGGAGTGTGCTGAAGCCACAGGAACGACAGACTTCCCTGATCTCTCTCGACCCCGGCAAGGGTGCAACTCCACGAGTGTCACCGCAAGAGCTTCACGGGGTCGTGTTCGGTTTCACCTGTCTGCCTTTCAGACCCAGATCTGAACAGGTAGAGGAGAATAGACCTATAGAGTCCTCTCCTTTTCTTCCTCCCCCCCTTCCTCCCTCCTCTCCTTTCTCTCCCTCTCTTTTCTTCCCTGGTCGACTAATCTCTTCTCAGGTTTAGGATTCCCGGTCCGGGCTCTTTGAGGAGGAGGAAATATGGGGTTGGGTAAACATCAGGGCTCTCACTGCAGGGATTACAACACCCATATATCACCGTGACAAGTCCCTTTTCAGCGGATGACAAGTCGCCGGGACCCTGTGCAAGGAGGGATCCGATGACACTTCCTATCGCCACGGCAGACACTGATAGCGCATACCGTCACCGTTTTCACAACATCGAGTCAGTTTATGAGGATCCGGTGTCTGCATATCCTCAGCCACCGTCTTTAGGTTTGATGTTTTCACACATTATTGCACCTGATGTTTGGCTCGTGGGCATCTTCGCAGAGGCAACAACACAAACGGAAAGAGGCTCTATAGAAGTGCTTTGATCACACCTCCTTTTTTTCAGAGAGACCGCCGTTTATTGTCCGTGACTCCATTCCACTCTCTTCTCTCCACAAAGCGAAGCGGCGCGCAGGGCGACGCGCCGCTGGATGCACTGTGCACCAGCGGTTCAGTGTTACTCTGAATAACGTGAAACCACAGTCAGGCCTCGTTTCAGAGAATCCACTTTTTTATCCAAAAAGACACCACTAAAAGGTCAATGAGGTGGATCGTTTTCCCAACCTCTCTGCGACGAACGCTGTTCCATGCGCTCATGCATTCACGCTGTCAGAGGTTAAAATTAGATTGGCCAAATGGCCGTGCTTTTCCGAAGAGGTGGGCGCGTCCAGTAACTCCTCAGAGTGATGCATAACGAGAGGCAAGGGGAACATGAATGTTCTAAAACCAGTTGACAACAACCAGTCATGTCAGAGCAGAGAATGAAACCATTTAGGGAGGAACGAAAGAGACTCAGAGTTTATGGTGGAACATCTTTAACAAGGTTTTGTATAAAAAAAGAGAACATACAAAGTATTTATGTCGTACCTTGTTATACTGTCAGTTTCTGGTGAACCTGCACGATTTCACCAGAACCCAACCAGTGGCACCGATGACAAGCTTTACGAATAGCTCTTTAGAAATCGCCAATATTCTCAATGATGGTCTTGTTTACTCATGTAGTTCATATCGAGGCATCACGATTAAATCGAGGCCGTTTCATAACCAGTTAAAAGTTCCTTTAAAAGAACGGCTAATCACCCTGGTCTAGTTGCATTAAAAATCAAATCACCTTTAGACTGTTGCCTGAAAACATAAACACGGAGACACAGGAACAGCTATTGCTTTGGGACATGGACTCATTTTTTAATTCGGAAAATGTTTTGCTGGATTCTAAATATTTCCAGTGACATGCAGCTCTGGTTATAATATTAAAATATGATATACTGGCAGCAGCATGTCTTGGTAATGGTAACTTCGCAGTTAAATCCAGAAAAGTAAACATTATTCATTCATAAGACATAACGCCTCAAACAAGCCGGCTTAAAACGGAGCACATTTCCTATTATATTTACCCAGTTCAGTGTTTCTACAATGGCCGCCTGATGATTCACAACTAACTTGTTCTTTCAGTGAAGTATGAATGAAGTATTATGAAGTATTATGAAGTATTATATTATGTTAGACACGCACTGGGATTCAAACCTGATCTCAGAAAGTGTAATTCAATTGAAACATGATCCCTTTGATGTATAGAAACACTAAAGATTATTGCCTTTACACACCAGGGGGTGGGTTTCGAAGTGTTGTTTTCGACATGCACACTTTCACACAGAAGACGAATATTATGAGAGAAAAAGTGGCGAAATTATGCATCGCAAATAAAGATATTAACCAATCACGTTGTGCAGAACTGGTTAAATTGCGCCTGAGATGCTCTGCAGTCTGAATCAAGACGGCAAACTTTATTACTTCTTTCTATCTTGACAAAAGGCACCGCAGACCAGATCTACTCTTTCCGTGAATACCTTTCACAATAAAAGCCCGAGACATTTAATATGTACATTTTCGTACATTCGTCACGCCCCGGGTACGTAAAGGCCTTACCGTGTTGTTGCTCCTGCATTGCTTTGTGTACAATGGCACAGCCACAAAAGAAATAAAGACTGTTAAGTCAACTTTGGGTCTTTTAGGGGAAAAGCCCTAATTTGGTGGATGTGTGACAACATGATAAGGATGATGATGTGGAGAGAGTCATTCTCAGTAGTGCTGAAGCTGGTACACACACACACACAAGTGCACAAAGCCACACACACACACACAGATAAAAGGGGAAAATAAAACTTCTTTTAAACTACAGTATATATTGAAGTAACATCTTAATGTGAACCGAGTTTATTGATACCGAGTGAACTATCAAATGTCACAGGAAGAACACATGTTAAACAGCAGCATAACTAAACGTTTTTAGAGTTTTTCCTCTTTATAAAGACTTCCAAAAAGCAAAACATGACCTTTCCTTATTGGGAACAGAATATGTGATCCAGGCTGTTTTGTCGTGGGGAAAACACACGACATGCCTTCATGTGCCCAATCTGAAGGTAACCTCATCCCACTGGATGTTGAACATTTTGAATTTCATAATAAATATGTGCCTCAGTTACATTGCTGCTCACATAATCACAGCGCCATCTCACATAGGGCTGGTTTAACTAAAACAACAAACACTGTGGACAAAAACTAAAGCCGTCCGCACAGATTTAATGCATCTTTCACCAATCAGACTGATTGCATGAAAATGTTCGCTTTGTGTGCATTATTTCCTGTCGTCAAATCTTTTTTTAATCAAAGCCAAAGAAATAAAACAAACTTTGTGAGGCAATATTCATATATTGTGTACAGCTGACAGAGGAAGTGTTGGCAGGCATCCCCACGAGTATGAATAAGGCCATCTGGGTAGAATTATCCTCATTATAACAAATAACGAACAGTGATTTATACAAGGCTGTATTCTGCTGCTCCACTATCTCATAACGATAAGCATTTTATCATGGTGAACACACGCATTATCTCCGTCCACTCCCTTCCCCTTTTCTCCGTCCAAGCAGGATGACTAATTAACAGCATTAGTTCCATAATTCAGAGGAAAACCATGATGTCCAACATCCGATAGCTGAATCAAACCCACATGTGGGCCAGCAGCGCCGTGCCTCGCTATCGAGAATACAAAAGACATCTCCTTTTAATAAGGCGACGCTGTGATATCGAGTTTAAAACGCATGATTCAGATTCACTGACCAGAGCCTCCTTCAGCTCACCGTTCTCTTCTGCAGGAGAGAGTAAAGCCGACATCCCCTCGCCTGAGGCACACGGGCTTATAGAGTTGATTTGTGAAGTGACGCAGCTGCCAAGAAACCTCATTTATCACACTGCAGTCAGACGCGAACATAAATCATGATGGACGTCACATCGAAGGCCAACAACGCTGTGAATATTCAGCACCCATCTTTGGGTTCGCCCCGCACGTCTGGCCCAAATGTTGTGATTTGACTTGACGGCTTTGGTAGCAAAGAATCCCGACACTTCTCACTGCACTGGATGAATAATTCCATTTTATATAATCCTATAATTACTGAGCAGTCAGTTGTGGATTTCAGGTCAACCGCATCCACCCCGATGACTCCGGCGGTCCCTCAGCAGCGGAGTCCCATGACACACAGCTTAAGTGAGGAGGTTCGATCATAGTCGTGTATATAAGAAGTGGACGTTTTCAAGCCTCGAGTTCCTCGATTTCGCTGTCGTCCTCTTGGATTACAGCCGTCGCCATGTTAGTTTTTTTGCAACCAAAGAACAGAAGTGACATATTTAGAATGCGGAGGAGTGACGTAGAGAGGCCGGGTACGTCTCTGGTAGAGGCAGCGACCTGTCAATCACTGTGTAGCCCCGCCCTAAAGCATCCCCTGCTTTATGGTCTGTTTGACTCTAAATGGACCATCATTTACTAAATGAACATCATGCTGTATTGAAGAAGACTTGAAACTCGAGATTGAGACCATAAACTCATGTTTACAATGTTTACTGAGGTAATAAATCAAGAGAGAAGTAGAGTCGTTTTCTCATAGACTTCTATACAACCAGAGGAGTCGCCCCCTGATGGTCAGTAGAGAGAATGCAGGTTTTAAGACACTTACCATCGGCTTCCATCGGGAGAACCGGAGGTTGCCGCCTGGGTTCGACCTACAATACACATGCGGTGGGTTGAGCTGCTTTAGACCTAAAGGGCCTCTGCATCCTTTTCAACCCTCTGGCGTTCAGTTGGAACAATACTACACAACACGAACGGCGGAAGGTGAAAAGTTGATATCCCGCTCTCTTAATCACACTTGCGGGCACGCTTTTATTCCCGTTCCTTCATATAAAACATTTTAAAAAGACACACCCGTCTAAGCACACACACACTCACACACGTGTGATAAAAGACAACCTCGCCTGAAGCATAAAAGCATGACAAGTCATTGGAACGAGACACTTGAAAGACATTAACCATTCTGTTTAGTTTGGCCTCTCGCAGCACAGCGACTCCCGTCGACATTAGGAAGAATGAAAGGAAAGACGGGGAACGACCAACAGCTTACCTTTGACTGATGAAGCTGGATGCCGTAGAGGAGAATATTTCGGAGCTTAGCTGCCGAGGCCAGATCCATGATAGCCGCTGGCTCTGCCGCTCTCCCGCTGACGGACTGCTCATCTGAATCACTCAAATGCACCTATGAAAACAAAAGTCACGGCGCCCAAATCAAACGCTTGCCAATAGAGAGGATCTCTTACAAGAGCAGCAATTATATCCCCTTTTTTTTTTTTTTTTTTTTTAGCAATTACAGCTTATTGTTCACGCAGTCGTTTAAACATGTTGCAACTCAACAGGCCTGTTTATCTAAGGTTGCGTTCGGAGAAGCGCTGCTGTGCTGAGAGTAAACAGAGGTTGGTTGATGCACAGTCCTGTCTGAGGATATAATGATTCTCTAATTCTGTAGGGCCTCTGTGGTTTATTTTTCCTTAATTAGGGCAGCATGATCCAGACACACAGGTTCACATTACCGTGTCATCCCTTATCCAAAACGTAGCCGATTTCCATAACCGCCCCGCTGTCAGAAACTGAACGCAAGATTTATTCACTGCAATTATTTTGTCATACATCCGTAAAAAACCGCAGCATTGAGATGCGATAGTCTGGAGAATCGTTTCAAATGTGTCTGAAAGTGCAATTATTACACTTACACTTGAATATCAATCAGAAGTTTGCCGTCAACAGGTGATGTTCAGTTTGAAGAGTGATTATTCAGCAAATTAGAAGGTGTTGAACCTCGAGGCTACGAGTCGTCTGAAACGCTGACAGTGATACTTTTACCCACAATATGAATAACTGACACATGTACATCATGTACAGCATAAATTAATACATCAAAAAAGTTTTTTTGTTGTGGTGGTCTTCTTAAAGTGGCATAAGCACAGACTACTATTTAAGAAGTGGACGTAGTGCAGACAATACCGTGGCAGCGACCTGTCAATCACTGTGTAGCCCCGCCCTAAAGCATCCCCTGCTTTATGGTCTGTTTGACTTTAAATGGACCATCATTTACTAAATGAACATCATGCTGTATTGAAGAAGACTTGAAACTAGAGATTGAGACCATAAACTCATGTTTACAATGTTTACTGAGGTAATAAATCAAGAGAGAAGTAGAGTCATTTTCTCATAGACTTCTATACAACCAGAGGAGTCGCCCCCTGGTGGACATTAGAGAGAATGCAAGTTTAAGGCATTTCAGCATCGGCTTCACTTTTCAGAACTACTATTTTTTTGCTTCAACTTATCATTATGAAGTAAGACAAGAAAATACATTAAGATATTTATACAGCGACTACTACAGAGTATAATAATAGAAAATGTCACTGGTGATCTAGGTTTTTGTGGAGTCAGTTCCTCATAATGAGCATGATGGCTTATTAATAGCCTCACAGGACATCCACCATAGAAGAAGAGATAAAACAAACTTTCCACCATCAGTAGCCTCAAAAGACCAGAATGAAATGCTTCCACAAGACGTGTTCTGTTATTAGAGCTGGCTTTTGCTACGTGGTTGCTGCTAGCAGACGATGCCCACAACACTTAAAAAACGTAGACTAACTTAAGTCAAAGAAGTGGGAACGTGCACGACACGGTGTCTCAATAGAAGAAAACAATGAACAATGAACAGGGTGGAGTTTACTATTGCACTTTTATCAATGCAAAGAAAGGGTGACAGTGTTCAAATCATCATTCATTTAGTTTCTTTTGGGAATAAAGTTTGTTAGCAACCCATCAAACTTATAGTTTCACCCTTGAAATAAATGCTAACGCTGTGTAAAACAGAAGAACTGTTGCTCTGTGGTTAACCTGTCATCCGGAAATGTTTGAGGTGTCCCGACATGTTATTTTAACCGCAAATTACTAAGAAGAAAAGTGTCTGCTACATAATAGAAAACACATCAATCACAGATGTATGATACCGAACAACACGAGGCATAAGGTGCTTATGTCAACAACATGGGTCTCTTTGTTTAAATCCAATGCTGAAGGCCATCGCACCTCATTTCCACAGACGGTTTGAAACAGTGACCTCCATCAACCAGTCTGCTTCTCTGCCCTCCAGGCTGTCCTACTACACTTCAAACTCAATTACCATTGATCGCTTCCATGTGATCAAAGCTGCGATAAATAACGCGGGTACGTGTGCAATCTTACAACAGCCGCCTGCACAAACAAAGGCAAGAAGCACACGTCGGTGCCGAACTAAGCCCAATCACTTACAACCGTGAAACTCAGGGGCTGCTTCTCGTTTCCCGTAGTCACAACTTTCCAGACAGTTCACACACATTCTAACGTGACCATGAAATCAGGTTATACAGGGAGGGAAACGTAGCGTCTGTGTGATCTGTATGGTAATGGTTTGTTTTCCTTTAAATGCTCTTTGTCTTAAACTTTACAGACAGAGTAGCTTTTGCAGTAGTCCCGCTATAAACCATCATCTCCGTGTTGTTTCTCATTCGACTGAAAATTGTTTCCACCAATTACGAATACAAAAAACACATTATGTGATGTCATTTGCTGTTTTTTAAAATCTAAATGTGTGTTTATTTTCTTTGTTGTTGGTCTCCAAACAGATCATGGCCTTGTCCAGCAGCTGCATGATGATACATAACCGACCAGAATGCAATTATAACCAGATCAATATATTCATGGCTCCGATTATAACTGGTGGGCCTGTCAAAGTAAGGTAAATAAACGACTTAACCGTATGCTACATATTATTAGCTAGCCTACACACAAATCATGGCAGCGATTAAGCTAGAGAGGCTGTAAAGTTTCACTCACCAACACTGCAGCTCTCTGTCTGCTTCTTTTACACCTTCACGTGGATTATTTCTTACCAACGATAACGGTTTTATGTCCAAATGAATATAGGACATGTCAACAGAGATATTGCTGGCAAACGTCAGCTAAACAAACTGAAAAATGCTAACTTAGTTCATCGCAACACTGGAATAGAAGGTCCAGATTTATGACATTAAGAAATTTGCCAATTGGCGCCATTGCTTGACAATAATAGAAAGAGCTGGATTACATTAGTCCCACTGAATCTTATTAATTATCATTCACAGTTTAATGGTTGGTAGTCCAGGAGGGCTAACGTTAGCCAACTCGATAATAGCTAAAGATAATGTGTCCTGTTATTGGCAGGAGGTTACAGTTTATCTGCCTCTGTAAATGTTGACTTTAATACCTGTACTTGCACAATTAGAAATGGTGTCACAATGACGTGATGACCCTTTCTTTCTTTAAATATATATTCCTTATTGCCGTGTACGTCAATGACATCAGCCTACAGGGAGTCAACATGGACCCAATTCTGTTGAAACGGTCTGTAGAACAGAAACATGTTGACAGTGGGAGCTGTGGGAACTCTGACATGCTTTTTTAGGGAGTCGATCCCACTAAAACCCAGCTTCAGTCTGTGTGATTACGTGTGTGTGTGTGTGTGTGTGTGTGTGTGTGTGTGTGTGTGTGTGTGTGTGTGTGTGTGTGTGTGTGTGTTCCAATCTTTATTGAAAACTTGGTACAACCAATAGGAGAGTGAAGTAATGCTGCGTGACATTTGCAGTGATTGAGACTTGTTTGTGGTAGAAATCGGCCCTCTGTAGGTTTATTTCTTTCTTATAACCTGTCATTGTTTTGTTACCTGCTCTCTGTGTTAGTGGAAGAGGAACATTTTCTAAATTAAAAGAGGGTTTAGAGGCCTTTCTACAAATGTTGAAATGTTTCTTGGATCAGATTTGATCAGTTTGTTTTCGGGTTTTCTCCCTGGGAGCTCTTAGGTCAGTGTTACTCTGCTAGAGGGGGATGTCAGTGAATGGTAAGCGAGGCCGAGCGGCGCTCTCCTTGGAGGTGTACGGTTTTCAAACAGCTACGTAGCTCATCGGGACACATGAGGCGGACTACAGGTGACGTTTTTACAAGCGCAAAAAAAAAAAAGACAAAGATTGACTGTGTAGTTCATGTACCTCGAAGAAACTCAATCCGTCCTCCGCCAGATGTCTGCATTCAACAACGCTCAAAGAAAAGTTCATGCAAAGTGTGGGAAACGACAGTAAGACGTGTTCCACTTCCACAGACACAGTTGCTCTTTATACACTTACTGAAGGTCTGGAAACCTGATGCAGGCCGTTAATAACAACGTATACTTATAGTTTATGGAATAATATTCTCTCATAACTTGTAGAAATAATAAACCTGTAAGAAGTTATTCTTCCTGAAATAGAAACAGAGCTATTATCTCTTATAGCTGTTTAGTAAATATTGTGGAATAATCTAAGATGGAAAAAAAAACGTTTCCATATTCTATTATTATTTATATGTTTAAAAGGAATATAAACTATAAATATACAATATTACAAGAAAAAAAACAGTCTTAATAAATAAGACGTTCACAGAAAATGTAAAGTACAAGAGAAATGAAGTCAACGGGGAAGTGCCAAAAGCTGCAGTTAATCATTTTATTATTTTAGGCCGAATTGGTTGCTTTGAGTGACGGACTGCTAGTTCTCTTCTCTGCTGCGTCACCCGGGCCACCTTATCTCCACATACGATCCACCTCTTTGCACGTTTTTGGAGACTGTCTTCACTGCCAAGTTTTTGAGCAACCCCCCTTTGAGCTTCACAACAGCTCTTTAGAAACCTACGACGACGTCACAGAGACTATACGTCCATATTCAGAAAAGTCTGTGGGTCAGAAAATCGCATCCAGGATGACTGTGAAGACGGAATGTGTTGCATATATATCGATGATAGACTCAAGCAAAACAGCCATTTAACAAAAAGAAAAGTCAGAAAAGAACACAGAAAGCTTTTCGCTCATCTACGTTCCTTTTCAAGTGAAGAATGAAAGTATTAAGTAAGATTTATATCGATGATTTTGTTCTGGTGTCATTTCGACAAGTCCTGCAGTAATGAAACCTGTTGTACGGTGACTAACAGCGTTATTGGGACTCTAGCGTACAAAACACTAATCAAGGCAGTGGTTTAATCGACTAATGCTGTGTGACATTTGCACTTATTACATTATTTTGGTTAAAACACACATTACCGACTGAAGACTTTCTAGGTTCCGTTTTCCTCATTACCAAGTTTTATCTCGGCACCGGTCCAAATTTAAGAAGTTGAGATCGGCTTTTACGCATTCAAGTCTTCTCCCTGTAACTTTGCATGCCGGAGTAGCTGGGCCGATAGCTCCTGTAACTCATCATCTATGCATTTGTTCTTCTTCACTGGTTTACAAATCTGTCCTTCAGACAACAAGGACTGCAGTCCAGAGAGTGTAGGATACGTGTGGAATCTCAGGTGGCTTTTGGTGGCAGCGACGGTCCGTCAGTCAGCGCGTCACTTTGGTCCAGACTGAAATAATTCAACTACTGGATGAATTGCCATGAAATTGATGGCATTCTACTGACTTTGGTGAAGCCTTGACCTTTCATCTAGAGCCACCATGAGGTTCATTTTTGTGGTTTTGAGTGAAACCAACAACATTTTGGATGAATTAGCCATGAAACTTGTTACAAGTATTCATGTCTCAGCCTCGCAGAGCCTCCAGCGAGTCTGAGAAGTCTTTGCTGCACAGCCGTGGCTGCAGTATTCGGGTCTGAACTCACCCAAATGACGACCAGCGGGTGGAGAAGAGCCCGATTCGCTGCCTCCAAACCCGTCAGCATCGCTTCCACGTCAGACAGGAAAGAACGATTGACCTGGAGGCCGAGGAAATCAAAAACTAGATAAGAACTTTTGGAGCAAAAATGATATTTTTCTCCGTGATGACCAACAAGATTAAAACGTATGCTAGAAGCTTTTAGTCTCGACCCTCCTTTAGTCAGAGCAGATGAATATTTACACTGACATGTTTTCATTTCTAAGAAAAGCGGAGCTTAAAATGGGAACTTACAGAAAGCTGGATGAAGTTCCACTCCTTTAACAGACACCTGGCGTTTTCTCCCATCAGATCTGGGATGACATCCAGCTCCTGTGAGACGGAGATAGCCTGACGTTAAATATGCAGCTGACATTCTGCTTGTTGCAAAATCCTGAATGATAAGCAAGAGCTGCAGCACCGCTGTGTCCTAATGCTTCTGATGTCGAGTGACAGATTGACTTCAGCGCACAAAAGGTCAAGAGGCTTCTGGTTTTTCTTTCAGACACTTCTTCAATCATTTAGTGTGAGAGCACACCCACCTGCTTTCCTGCCATGACAGATTTTATGATTGTAAACTGACATAAATCCAAACACATTTAGGGAGTACGCAGCCGAGTGGCCAACTTCCATCGACTGTAATCAGAAGCTTATTAGAACAAAATGGAGGACATTACGCAAAATAAACAGTTTCTGGGCTCCGTCATACTTCTGAACTAGCAGGAAAATCCTGTCGCACGCAAAAAGCCGGGGACAGCGATCAGACACGAGCCAACTCGCATTTCACGACGCTGCAAATTGAGTCAAAGGCCGACGTGTGGCCAAGAATCGTAAAAGCTTTTTTAGCACAAAGATCCAGCACATTTGGGTCCTGATCTTTCCACTCGTCTTCGACCGTGGCACACGAGAGACAATATGAGGCAACCGGAGAGGACGGCGCGTCCACCATGTCTGTTTAACATTCATCTTTGTTGTTGTGCCTCTAATTACAGCCTGGTCTTACAATTTCACACACGCAGGAAATAAACATCCAGGCTGAGTTTGGCACATGGAGATACAGTTGTTGTACCCGTTAAAATAACAGGAAAGCCATCGGAAATTTGAAATAGTTATGGGAAACATATGTCGGAGGGTTAATTGGTCCTGA
Source organism: Pholis gunnellus (assembly GCF_910591455.1). Classification (NCBI taxonomy): domain Eukaryota; kingdom Metazoa; phylum Chordata; class Actinopteri; order Perciformes; family Pholidae; genus Pholis; species Pholis gunnellus. The sequence goes on from NC_136534.1 coordinate 24,458,042, forward strand.
AAGATACCTGCCCATGGCTTCGGGAGGGGGGGGGGGGGGTCATTTCAGTTAGAAATGTAGATTTGCGGGGGTTTAAAAAAAAAAGTTGTCATGATCTAAACCAGGTTGGGCATGAAATCCCAGAATCGGAATGTTTATTTAAATTTCAGCATGGCCTGGAGAGTCAAGAAGCCACGGACGCTCAGCGACCAAACCACTGGGAGGACGCAAGGAAAACAAAGAGCTCAGCACAGCACTGAGCTACACTTTAAACTAGTGTCTAATTTAAAACAATGTGGTGTTTAAACTAAAAAATATCTCATTTACATATACTTAAAGTTGTTGTATTTGGGTATTTTGGCTGCTTTTGGCAGTGGAATGTGGCTGTAGCAAAAAAAACTGCCATAGTATCACCTTATAAAGTTGTTATGGCAAACGTGTTAGAAACAGTGGCTTATCTACACATCCAGTAATAGCGCGGCAACAATAGCATTTAGTTTAAAGTCGTGTTTCTGGCCAGCAGAGAAATTAAAGCCCAATATTCACACATGGCAAAAGTCATGGTTGCACTGGAGGAAAAAGTCAGCGGATCAGTAAAATTGGGAAGACTACATCGTCTGAGTTCCATGAATGTCTGCAGAAAGTCTCATCTCAATGCATCCAAACGTTGTTGAGATATTTCAGTCTCAACCAAAGAAGAAGGAAGAGACCGAAGGACAGACGAGCATCGCCATCTTTAGAGCTACGCTGCTGGAGAAAGCAGAGAAAGATTTATTCCATAGGAGTGAAAGGAAATGACACAAATCATGCGTCAGATTCAAACTTATGTGGAAATGATAACGGCATCATGATGGAAACTAACAGCAGCTACAGGCACAGTTGATGAACAATGCCTTTAACCCCCAACTGTCCAGTGAAGGCACTTAAAAAGATAAAAGGGTTGAAAGGGAGTTCATGTGTGAACGTGTGTAATCCTCCTGTAATGTGGGATTTTCAGGAGATAACTTGACGGATTCATTTTTTGTACGTTTTTACATCAACTAACAACTTTTCCCTTTTTCTCTGTAAGCCTGGATTTAAAACTACATCCAATGGATCTCTCAGATAACATCCTGCTGAGAGAATCCCATAATCATATTCCTTCTGTGTGTGTGTGTGTCTCTCTCTCTCTCACACACACTTATCCCTATATTAGATTCACGTAATGGCACTGGGACAAAGGTAATTCTTCATCTTCCACTTCTTCCACTCTCCTTTCATCTCCCCCCTCTATTCTTCCTCCCTCCCAAACTCCCCGAAAAAATGATGTATCTGATTCCGATAACACGCGCACCGGAAAAGAACACACATCACCGGCCACCTGAGCGCAGACGGGAACGGCTCCAATCAGCCGATCCAAAGAGAGGCCGACGCCGACACCAATCCGTCTCTGGGGGCCCCGGTCCACCACCGGACAGCCAGATCCGCACGACTTGGAGCGAGTTTAAAGGAGGATGGACTGTTGGGATCATGCTGGAAACATGGAAACGTGTAATGTGGCGTGCACGGCCTCCACCCTGCCACTGTCAACACACCAACACACGGGGAATTTATATCCACATCAGGATGATCCGGGGAACACGTTCCTACAAATGAAGCCATGTGTGGACGATTTGTCTGCTCTGGGGATGAGTAATATGTGATGGGGACAAAAAAAAAAAAGAAACGCCTGTAGGATATGATCCAATACAAAAGATATGTAACATTTTGTGAAGCTTGTATTTTATTTCTTTTCAGAATTTAAATCACAGGTTCTGTAACCATGAAATAAACTAGAATTACCGCCTTACAGTTGTATTCCTCCGGCAACCAGTTGTGCAATCACTTCATCATCATTTTATCATATTAGATATTTGTCTTGACATCAAGTCTAAAATAAATATGACTTGTTCATATATAGATATACATATATATGTTATTTTCAGCTAAGATAAACTACTCAAATAACAGAAGGGAGTACACATTAAGAGAAAGGACAATCATCTTTAAAATAGAGCCATCTGAGAGCGGTGCAAGTAAACGATCCCAGCTGGGAACAGAGCTTCACTTTCAGCTTCCGGCTGAGCGATTACATCGACGCGCCTCTAAAAGAGAGGACAGAACTGTGGAAAGCATTCATAATATTAGACCTGAATGAGCTCTTCCCTACAACGTGGACCCCTTCATACAGCCGAACACCTTTGCTGTAGGGTTCATCTTACAGCTCATACATCGACCGCCGTAGCTCGTCAGCAGCGGAGGATCCTCACTGTCTTGTTCTAAACACAGCTTTGAATTATTTCTGAAGAACCCGTCCTGTGCACAACAACTACCGCATGTCCGTCCGTCGTGGGAGAGCGATCCGACGAAAGGTTGCTTGAGTTGAGTGGTTACGTGGGCTTGCTCGAGGGAAACCCAACAGTTGTTGAGGTAAGAACACTTCACATGTGGTCTGTGTGCCGTCTGACTGAATATCTCAGACTGTCACTCGCACCGTTTTGCATATGGATGCTGTTTTCCATCGTCTATTAGGAACCATTTTGCAAACTGAACGGAGGATGTTTGCAACATGGGGACTTTGATGTGCCCAAAGAAAATTAGATTTAAAGTGAAAAGGGAGGGATGTGAACCGTGGTGGGAAGTGGGATCCTGTCAAGACTGAGCAGAGGTGGAGGGAGGATGAGGAGGAGGTAAGAACTCATCACTAAACACTCCATTAATCAGGCTGACTCCCACGGCACAGAGAATATGACTGCCATCTGCTCTCCTGCATGCAGGGGAGTGAGAGGTGGAGGTCGGGGGATGGAGGGTGAAAACGAGGAGGAGGAGGAGGGAAAGTTGCAGAGCGTGGACGCCACAGACAGGCTCCATTAGAGGGTCTGACCGCAGATGGCAAGTCTCACCGCCGAGGGCCACCCACGCGGAGCTCACGTTGAGTTTGTTGGGGGATCGGAGGTACAGGGACGGTGAGATAGAGGAAAATAAAAGTGCCAAAGTCACGGGGATCTTCAGTAACGCCGCCATGGACGTAACCGGCACTTTAAATATCCGAGAGTGACACACTCTTACCGTGCCGAGAGCTCCGACAGCCTTCTGGAGGGCATCAGCCAGCGTGGCAGCGCGTGCAGATCCACCTGTGATAACACAGGCCGACCGCGATAGAGCGTCTGCAAGACAAACACGTGTGACTGAGAAAATTCCTTTATCGACATGTCAGAGCGTTCATGTGCATGAACGCAAGCAGGCAGTTTGGTTTCCTTCAGTAAAGGTCCTTCAGATAAGCTTTACACAAATAATGAATTGTGAACATCACAACCAGGCTAGAAAAACAGACACTGTAAAAAGGTTTGTGGGGAAACAATTATTTCACATGTAAAAGAGAATATTCTGAGGTTGAGTGTTTGTCGGTTTCCTACCAACCGATGTCGTCTTTCAGTAGCTTCTCATATTTAACATATATAATAAATATCACAACATATGATCAGAGTGATGGTGCACAGCAGTGACCTGCTTTAAGTCACTTGTCCTATACGTGTTTGGGTTGATTATTCACAGCCATGGAGTGCTAATCTTCGCAAATGAACACCACTAATGTTCGGCTATAAAGCGAACAACACCACGGTCGCATGACTTTACGTCACCCGCGCTGAGCTAAAGGCTGACTGCTGTTCAGCTCGATGGCGTCTCATTTAGCCACTTGTTAAAAACCGCCTTCGTTAAGACGCGTAAAAAGCTTCAAAATTCACGAGAGGGGTATTTACCGACGTATTTCATGTGGTAGAACAAAACGTTAAAATCTCTTAACGCTTGTGTTAACCACAGACCTAATTTCAGGCACGTAACCAAAAACTTCGAGACACAGGAAGTGCAAAACTGCTGACTCATTTCCGGGATTTAGGACTCATTCCTGCAGCGCTCTGTGGAGAATAGATCAGAGGCCAGTGTCGCTAGAAATGACAGAAATGTTTGAATGTAACAGCCCTTTAGGTTTAGGCTTTGACGCCACCAGTTGTACCTGTCGTCTATCATTTTGGCACGTTGCTCGGCTCTAAATTACCCATGAGCCTCGGTCGCCACTGCCATGAAGAAGAAGCCAGTCGGGGGCAAGAATCAGAGTGATTCAAAGAGATTTGTTGTTTAATTTGGGAACAAAACACATTGCCATAGTTGCTGAATTCATCCTGAAGTAACCCAAAATCTGGAAGTAAATTGATTTAAGATGCAGGTTGTGTTTCCAGATTGATGTTTCATGCTGGAATGCACCAGTTTATCTACCTTTAAAGTTTCAACGAACGCAGGCGTGTACCTTCAATATTTATCAATGAATGACAAATAACTGTCAGGTAACATCGTCTATGGGAAATATGAATGGGACTTTTGCTTCTCCTCCTACTTTCGCAACTGTGGTTCATGGTCTTAAAACGAAGGCTTAGAACATGAGTTTATAGTTTAAGTAGAGTTTTGAGAACGTTGAGTTCAGATGGCCAACTTGTGCTTTGTGAAACAACATCGACAGCTGCAAGAACCTGAGGACCTCCAGGACGGCCGCCTCACTTAAAAAGGCATCTGTTGAGAAAGTGGCTCATGGGTGTTCACACAAACACACACACACTTCTAACCAGGATACAAACACACACACACACACACATACTGAAACACACGACAGTTTCTCAAACTGACAGATGTAAGAACTTTCTTCCACACTCACACACACACACACAATGAATTCATTCACATCAGAGGCTCTGGGAATAATCACTGTGCACCTCATGTCATCATCAAACAGGTAACTGTTGGTCCAGGTGCTGGCGGGGGGTGAAATACGGGACTGTGTTTATTTCCACGTCTCTGATTGTGATAGTAGCCCTTGTCCTGACTTGCTGTGCGCGGAGCTGAACAATGCCACGAAGAATGTATCCCTCTCGGTACAGCGAGGGGTGATTTTGGGTCATTGTATTCAACAGAAAGAGACAAACACTCTCTCACTGCTCATTTCTGACCATTTAACCTGCCTGAGAAGACCTACTGCAGAGACGCTTTCATGTATACACGTCTACATGGATTCATCATGTGTGTATGGAGCATAAGAAGATGAAACACTATAAACCGTACAGGCAAATGATGACGATGGAAAATGCACAAAGAAGGTAACTCACCTTTGATGATGGACTCTGCAGCAGCCAAATCCCGTTTGTAGGTCACCTGGAGAACAAAATATCTTGAGTTTAAACATGTTCATCTATGGAGGTGTCTGGCGAGGCAGATAGTTTGGATTTTATGTGCCAAGATTTTGAGATACGTGCCTCTGAAAAATAACTTCCCGAGCAAACACACCGAAGATGGATGGAATATTATTTGGGTTCTTCAAAGCACTGAAAAAGTGACTCTAAATGAATAGTTTGGTGTGACGAGAGGATGAATAGGAAAAGGAAAATAAATGTATTTCTTTGAACTTTTCTCTCATCTTTGCTTTTTCTTGAGAAACACTGTAAAGTTTTTTTCCTCTTCAAACCTCTAAAAATGTAAATGAAAGAATCTAACAACATGATCCCACTGCAAGACCTTTATCGGGCGACCAGGAAGCATTTCAGAAACTCAGGAACAGTTTCGACAGAAAGGGTCTAAACTAAGTTCCTCCTGTCTGGGTTACTGCTTTCAAAAAGGTCCATTCTCTGGTTTGGTTCCAGCAGACAACTATCCAAGCTAGGTTTGCAGTGCACAAAGAACAAAACATGACATGTTCTTGTTTTTAATCGGTTATCGGACTAGTTGCTCAGAAGCAGCAACGCTGACGTTTAGTTCCAGATTCTGTTCCTGTGGCTCCATAGAGCCGATCTTTAGTTCTTTAATTGAGCTTCTCTTGACTCATAGACACCAAACCTGCGCCGTGAGGTCACGACTTGGTATTTATCGCAAGCGAAAGGTTGGGAAGCACCACTCTGTGTTTACCAGAGTAACCGGGGGAATTGTTTCTGGGAAAGACAAGTTGTTCTGCAAATGTTATTCAAAATGTACTCAAACGTCTCCGATGCTTTGAGAACCACAAACAACATTATGTCCATTATACTGGAGAGAAGGCAGAAATCTCAGAGCCTCAGCACACAAAACCAAAACCATCTTCACGGCTTGATAACACTGAGTCTAACAAGAAAAAGATGTCTTTGTGTAATTTGGGCAAAGTGACTGTTTAAGCCCGAAAGCTACATGATCTGACGGAGGGTTAAATTCAGAACATTTACATTGAGACTAATTTCTACATGCTAATCCTGGACGCCACATTCGATATCTTAGCGCTCCCTCTTCTGCCAGCGGCGCTCACTTTCAATCCGTGAGCTTTGTTTGTGCCCATATGATAAATCAGCAGCGGGCACACAGCTGTGGGAGCCAAAATGTCACCAAATCCCCAAACCCCAAAACCCGGGGCCCCTGGCGAGCTCACCTTCCACAGTGTTGGCGGCCCCTGGATGAGCTTGGCTTTGGTGCCACAGTACTGCAGAGCCAGATGGAGACACTCGGTGCCAAACTCAAAGTCTGACTCACTGCACTGCAGAGAGGGGGGGGGGGGGGGATGACAACGGAGAGGAGCGGCTGTTGACAACAATTTATTTCCATCGAACACGAACTGAGGTGCAGCGTGTTGTTCCACTGCAGCGTTACCCGGTTACACATACGAACACTGATACACATCTGTACACATACTTGGCCACTTTAGATTTTTCTGTTAATTAACTGGCCAGCCCATCACATAAACGTCATTAAAAAAGGCCAAATGTAGCTGATTATCAACACGGCTAATAGTCTTCAGTCATGTTAGCGGCTCTGCAACATCTGTGTTTTGAGCTAAATGCTGACATCAGCGACTAACATGCGTCATCACAATGACAATGCTAACATGCTGATGTTTAGTTTTAGTCCAGCGTGTTATCATTCTAATATGTTGCTAATTGCTTCTGACAAAAGTACAGCTGAGAGTGATGTGAGTGTAAGTCATTTTGACCTGAAATGGGACGAGAGGAAAAGTTAGCGGATCACAAAGGTTCTAACAGTTCACCCTGAGGAGACCATGGAGATCCATCCAACAGTTGGCGAGTTATTCGCTCAAACCCAAAAGTGAAGCTAGAGGCAAAGCCAGTGGATCGCCAAAGTCGGTAGGATTCATCCACTGAGGATCATGAATATCTGCACAAAATTCCATGACAATGCATCAGACAGTTGTTGAGATGCTTCAGTTTGAAAGTCAGACTGACAGAAAGCCATGCCGCTAACATTCCTACTTCTTTCTAGAAATGAAGAACAAAACCAAAGCTGAATTCTTAGAATAGGGGTTAAAGTTTAAAATGTATGGTTTATGTCCCGTATAGTATAGTATAGTACTTTAATTTGATCAGAAAAGCAGAAACGCATACAACTGCAATGTGACATTTTTTGTTCCGGTACTTTACTTTGTCTTGTTTTTCAAGTCACAGTTCCCGAGGCTCATCAGTAGGTAAGAACGTTTGGTTCTTGTATATTTCAGTGGACGGAAACGATACCAATGCAAATTTCCTGCTTGTATGAATTCTGAAAAGCTGCTTTAATAAATATGTTATATAAATACTTGTTATATAAAAACACGGGTGACTGTGGCTGCAAACGCAACAAAAGGGAGTCAGGTGAGAGCTGTCCTAATCAGCTGGATGTCACTTCTGAGAGGAAAAAATGAATACTAAAGGTATGAAAAATCTTCAGGGCTGTTCTCAATAAAATAAGTTCTTAGTCCACGAATACTAGTAGGAGTAAGTTTCTCCACAAAGACAAAAGCACCACTTTAAATATTGTGCTCAGAAGTTTCCTGGAAATAAGTCATTCAGCATGAAAAGGAAGAATAACTAATCGACTAAAGAAATCTTAGTCGACTTCGACCAAAACGACGAAGAGGGGGCAGAACAAAAAGTCTTTTTGTGAGCCAGGATGAACTAAAAGGTCTAATTGAACGAATCACAAGTATTTTCAGGTGAGGGCAAATCTGGATGTGAATGTTGAGGCTGGAGTCCCAAATCCAATTGTAAAAGCTGAGCACATTAATGTGTTCACTTTGTTTGGCTGTTTACAATATCCCAAAGGAAAGTTAAATGAAATTCGGATTTAATTGGGGGTTTTCCGGCCTAGAGGAAATAAAAACTAGAAATGGAAAGTTGTGTGTGTAAGGTTGGGTTATTAAACCACAATTCTTTATGAGTAGTAGTACCGACCAAAATCCGTAGCAACAAAAACACTGAGGATTAACTGCTGGTGAGATTTTTAGTCTTGTTTAATTATTCGGTTTAACAAGTTCCTGCTCTAAACATGTTACCTATTTCAATAACAAATTCACTTAAAGCTGAATTAATTGATTTTTTTTTAAGCCACTCGAGGAATAAAACCTAAAAAACAACAACACAACATTGACATATTATCACCTCATAATGGTTTTTATGTTGAACGCGTTAGCAAACACTCACTTTCCAAACTCTGCTTCAGCCCTCATGAACTCCTGAGGAGTGTATCTGCTCAATGCACTTAGCTACGCTCCTCATAAAGTATAAATACTTATCTTAATTAAAGATCAGTTCCAACCCTTTGTTGTAGCATTGAGCATTTTATTTGTGCTTTGACTCACAGCTGTGGGAAAGCTCACACCGTGTCGATCACATGGAAGTTTGGATTGAGGCGACGAGCTCGTTTGGTTTGTAAAATACAGTCCGGACTACAAAGACACGTCCATGCTACCTGAGATTATACCTGGGTAATACTTTATCAAGCTATAAAAAGGAGAGGGGGGTCTTTCATTCCGTGGACCCTGGAACAGCAGTAATACGCTCTCAGGTCTTGAGGTAATCCAACCTCTCCCGGTACAAAAGCTTCCACTGGGGACTGGATAAAGTGTCCGCCCACTCTTTGTCTTTTCAACACACACTTCTTCTACCCTCAATGGACGTCAAGCCACCAACGCGCAAATGTCCTACAGTCCTAACCTGACACTTTCCCTATCTTTTGAAAGGTTGAAGAGGAGGAGAGATGGGGGGGGACACTCTCTCAAGCATCCCCCCCACCACCACCACCAAAACCTTCTCTTTTCTCCAGCGACCTCCCCGGTTCGTCTGCCTCGACACCGCAGCATAAGTGTGAGCTCATTTTCTGAAAAGGCCAGCGCCAAAGCCAACAGGGCTCTCAGAGCAATCTGAAGATCCAATACGTGCCAGCAGTAAAAATAACTGCGGACAAATGTGGCTCCAATTGGAGGCATACTTCAGCTCTTAGCTCAAAGGTTTGCTGCGTCCTTCAATAAAAGAAAGTGCCGATCGGTACCACCTAATGGAGTCAAGGATGAAATAGCAAAATAAATAAGGTCGAACTTCTGCAATTCAGATTTCACATTAAGTCGGTTTGCATTAGAAACGTCTGCCAAGTCTTTACGTCAGCGGGAAAATTCTTTCCATTTTTCAGGTACACCTATTAAAACGCGCTCAACTGCAAAGGCTATTAACTCCACCCTAAATGTGCCATGTAATTTCAGCGCTCTCTCTCTCTCTCTCTCTCTCTCTCTCTCTCCATTTTCCAACGGAGCCTTTGTTCACATTTGTTCCACAGACTAATCTGCCGCTGTGTGGCAGAATATATTAACGTTTCTTTCCCAGACGCAGCGCAGGCCAAGTGAAAATGATAGCGCTCGCGCCACAAGCTCCAACAGAGTGGAACCCTGCAGGTTCTGGCACATCAGGCTGAACAATGGATGACTGTAAAAGGCCAGTTATGATGTATGAGCACCATAAAGCCCTTTGTCATCTAAGTGGTGTAATTTTTAGAGCATAAATCTCAACCTGACTGTCATTTTCTAAGATGTGAGAGACCCTTTTTTTTGTGCAATTCACACGCATGCAGGACTTGATCTGTCCATCCTCTGATTTCCACTAATATACTGTAGCTGTTGTAGAAATCAACTCTGGAAAACTCCTGGAGTTCTGCTCGACCTCTTCAGTGCTGCGCTCATCCTTTTCATCCAAGGTGCCTGGGTGGTTGTTCTCCATGATGATGATGATAATGAAGTTGTCGTAGTTCAGCACATCAAAACAAAGATAAACGGATTCCCAGCACCGTAAATCCCTCACAGTAGCTTTGCTGCTCATTAGTCTGTGTCGGTTTGGCTGACCTTTAAAACTGGATGTTGGGAATAGTCAGAAGGACAGATTGTCAAGCTCAGAGTAGTCCTGCACTGAAATAATTAAGTTTCAAACAACCCGGAGAAATACGTACTTTTAATAACGGCCTGTTCTAGCGGTGCATCGGATCATAACACTCACGGTTCAGATCGGATCACGGATCAGACTCACGGATCGGATCAGCAGAAAAGGAAAACAAAAGGAGCAACTATAACTTTTAGAGATCGCTGATCACGCTTTTTGCCGGCGATGCTAATTGCCGATCATAGATGATCCATATTATGACTTTTTTATCCCGTCTCAATTTCTTTTTGATTTTTAACTATAAATTGTAACCAGATCAAGAATATTGGTCTTTACAATATCAGAAAAACTAATTGAGCAAACACTAACACACAAACAAGGTTCTTCTTCACCCGACTTCAGTGCATTTTGGTTTAGCCCGTCTGCTCTACAGTTTAGAACTCTTCTACTCTGGACAGCAGCCGCTCCATTCAGGAAAGTTTCTCAGAGGGTTGACATCTCCACAAAAGTGAAGCCAAAAACGTTTCCATGGCTCCCAGGTGGGGGCACTTGATTCGATACGCAGCTGACTTTTCTATGGCAGCGGAAGCATTTTAAACGTCAGTATCGTAGTCGACTATGTTCCTTTTCAATCGTGGGACGCCGTAATCATGATCATCCTGTGTTTCTTGTCTTTCTTTATTACGTACGCACTGACTGTTGTCAACAAACACTTTAGTGTTTAAGGTAAGTTAAAAGAAACGGACTCTACCCGCTGATAGGCTTGATAGATGACATCGTATGTGAATCCCTGAGGCATCTCGCTGGCTCGGTACTTGGCTCGCTCCAGAGAGTGATCCAGGAAGCCCTCTGATGTGGTGGCTATCACCGTCGACACGAGAGGGCGGATAGCTCCGGCTGCCTGGGCAGAGAAAGAGTTGTTAGTGTTTGTTTTGATTGCAATGATAGAGAGATGTTTTACCCGTAGAAGAGCTCTGTTAAGGGTTACACATTTGTGTCAAAGCTGCTCTCAAAAAGAATCAAAACATAACAACCTGTGACATCACTGACCGAATGAATAATGATTTTAGCGTTACTCAAACAATATTTAGCTATCTTGGACCTTGGGGGTGTGAAACATACAGTTTGAAGTCGTCACAATATTCTTAATAAAGTCTGACAGTAAACGAACTTTGTCAAAAAAATTGAATTACATCAAAAATTGTAATTAGCTCGTTTTACAAGCAGATGTAAAAATATAGAGAAGAATCAAAATAAGACAGATTAAATGCCTGAACAAGGATTAGTATTAAACACCGTAACTGAGCAGACATAGAGTCACACTGGACAGCATGAAATGAGGTGAAGCTGCATTGAATTCTTATTCTTATGAGGACACGAGTTGACAGTACAGGGAGAGGAAAACCCAGGTGCGTTCTGAAATCAGTCTGACATGGAGAGTCAGTCCTCCACGGGAGAAATTCTCAGTCGACTAACACTCGTACCATTCTGTTGATTTAATCTCGTGTGTTCAAAAAGACAAAACGACTAATTAAATCTTAGTGGACGAAGACCAAAACGATCAATGAGTAGATTAACTGACGAAGAGTCAAAACCACTTTAAACACTAATGTTACAAGTTAATGGAGACACTTTTCCTTTTGGATGTCTATTGTAGATTAAAATAATCAAAATGTTAACATAAAATGTCAAATTTGCCGTGTTTGTTTGGAAGACTAAAGCAAGATTAACAACTGTTATCGCAACATAATAACGAAACATGAATAAGGATCACGAGATGCTGTGGAAAGCTGGACAGAACTAATAAACGGACTTTCAGTTCAGATTTTCTTTCTCAAATAATCTTGATATCTGTGTGCAGCCATAACTACACATTTCAAAGAGAGAACATTTCCCTGATCATACTTCCAGACCGCAGCCACATTACAGAGCAACATGAATCTATCTTAACCAGCTGGAGCACGCACTGCTTGTACTTCTTGGAAATCAAAAATAATCACAGCTTCTGAGATAATATTTGACTATAGCATGATCGGAGGCAGTTGCCAGGAGCCGCCGGTCAGAGGAAAAAGCGAACATGTGTTCCACGTGTTACAGCATGCTGTTGAAATCAGAAATAATTCTGCAGCTTATTCGGCGGAGACGGGCTCTCCGCCACGAGCGTGGACACCGGCAAGATAACGAAGACCAGGCCGCCTGCTGTGAAGGGTTGTATCGCGGAGCTCTTGCTTTCTCTCCGAGCGGCCTGCGTGCGGCAGAGTGTCGGCCATGAATCACTGCGAGACTAAACCGCGAGCGTGTCCGTCGCAGCGGCCTCTGACTTCAGACCAAATGTTTTCCATCTATCACCGAACGTATAAACGCTTCCACCGGGGAGCGATGGAGCTGTCAATCTAAAGAAAACAAAAAAGGACGGAGAGACCTTAAAGGTGTGATCACAAGAACTGTTTGTCCTCTTTGGTTCCGAGCCCGACTGGAAAACTTTGACTTTGTTTGTTGTATTTTTATTTATTTTTTAGATTTTGTTTATGTTCGCACCGCACGGTGACAAATGAAGCCCAGCGACGCACAAACGAAAGCGCTGCGTCGCGTTGGGGTAAGCCGTCATCCCACCAGGTGAAAGGCTTGATTCCTGCCACTGCAGCTCACCGTGACGGATGTGTTTACACTTTAGAAAAATGAAGTATGAGCTACGGTCGAGATTTAATTACTTGCACGGAGCTTTCCAAGCATGAGGAACTACTGGCATTCTGGGGTCTGTTTCCTCTATGTGAAGACGGATTAGGATCGACTAGACGCATCCTGCCTTCATGTGCAAATGGAAACACTGAGAGTGCATCGAGGTTACACGTCTTCACGACATATTCACAAACGAGCGTTGGAGATAAGTTTAATTATGAGAATTCACTGATATTCACTGAGCTTTGAACGCTTCCTCACGGCAGAATTTGAATGTTAGCAGTGAGCTAAAGGCCTCCAGATATCTGCAAGGTTTAACATCAGAGACCTGAGCTTCTAATGAGCATGTGTTATAAGTCTGAACTAACGATTATTAAATCATAGATTAATCTGTTATTTTATTTAATCAAGCAATCATTTTGACTCGGATGCCCAAAGATATTGACATACGCTTATTTTCCCGGGATTTACTGATCTGTTTTGTCTTATATAGAGCGATATATACTAACGATTCATTATTTGGTTCATAAAACGTCTAAAAATAGTGAAACATGTACATCCCAGTTTCCCAAGGTGATGTTTTCAAATGTCTAAGTTACCAACGGTCTAAAACCCAAACATACTCCGTTTAATATGATGTAAGACTAGAGCTGCAACGATTAGTCCATTAATCAATTACTCGATTGACACAAAAAACATCAGAAATCTACTAATTTGAAAGTCATTTTTCGAGAAACTTTGGCCAAACATTTGATGGTTTTAGCTCCTTAAATTTACTGATTTCACTCGTCTTTCATTATAGTGAAGGGGGGGGGGGGGGGGGGGGGGGCTTCAGGGCTCCGTGAGTCGAGCACGTCGTCTGAATGACTCCGTAGCTCATTGACTTCAGGTGGACGGAGCCCGCTAACGCTACATGGATGCTGAGTTACAACCAAACCCTGGATACCCGACAGGTTCAACTTGTGTTGCTGCGTGCTAACTTATTACCTTACCGCCTGCAAAATACCGACACTGATTAAATCAATTTTTTACTTTATAACCACAGTGGTTACGTCAAGAAAGCAACTAATACGCCAAATTAGAAATGAATACATCCGCTAAGTGTTTCGCAGATGTTTCTGACAGCGAGTAGCCAGACTTGGGTGTTTTCTTTCCCCAGAGAACCAGACTGTATTTCACTCGTGTTTGTGATTAGCATCGATTGGGTGTGTGAGGCTACTATGTCATGGCAGGTGTATTACTGAGTGAAGTGGGTACATTTGTTTGTACGAGCGGCAATACTACAGTCCAAAGATTCAGCCCGTTCTGAACAGGCTCTGCACCAGTAAGACATAAATGAAGCAAATCTAACAAAAACAAGTTTTGGTTGAAATAGCGTTTATCATACTGACCCCGTGCTCCATGGCAGCCGTGGCTATCAAGGACAGAAAGTCCTCGTCCACAAAAGGCCGCACGGCGTCGTGGATGATGACCACCTTCGGCCTGCCCGCCGCCGGCCTCACCTCCTCCTCCTCCTCCTCTTCCTCTTCCTCTTCCTCCCCCAGAGCCAGGACTCCGTTACATATCGACCTGTGACGAGTCGAGCCGCCTGGCACCGCTCGAACCTTCCTGTGCTGGAAGCGCTGCACGATGTCCGTCATCAGCTCCATGTTTTCTTTGGCTACGACGACCGCGATGCTCTGGATCCACGACACCCTGCGAGAACGCACATTCAGCTCAGCGACGTCAGTTTCAGTGAGGTGAGAAGTCACGAGTAACCGGGGACGAAAGGCAGAACCCAGCACCCCACCCAGAGCTCCTTACATTTAGGAAGCAGGGCTGCAACTAATCTATTGATTATTTTCTGCGGCTTTAATGTGGAGAACGTTGAAAAATGCTTGTTTAAAGTTCCCAAAGCCAAAAGGTGACGTCTTCAGAATGCTGCCAACCAACCGTCCAAACCGAAATAAATTGTAATTAAGAGACATAGAACAGAGATGCAATTCAAATAGTGAAAAACAACCAGTTGTGGTTTTGCTAGCTGGTTCTCCCTATTTCTGGTTTTATGCTAAGCTAAGCTAACTCACTGCTAGCTTCTAGGATCTGCTAGCATCTGACTGAAACACTTAAGTTCAGGACAGACAGCGACGTCCTCCGACCTCGCCGTAATCACGCGGGGCCACACAGGCAGCGTCTCCGTCCTGCTCTCTGGTCCCAGGATGTTTCCACACTCGCTTCCTGACGACACGTAAACACTGACAACACGCGAAGAGGAGACACGTCCGATTATAAACACCGGTTGTTATTGTATTGTTGTAATGAGGGTCAGGCGGTGATCGCCACGCAGTTTAAACATCCATCTTCTCTTCACTGTTATGGAGCCTGAAATCTGTCCGTCCTCCAGTGGTGGAAGAGAGACTCTTATCCTCTGGCAACATGGAAATAGGATGAACTGGAGTCAAAATAAGTAAGTAAGTACTTTCAGAGGTACACCTAACAGTACACAGGTATTAGTATTAAAGGGTCGGTTCAGCCACATTACAACTAAACTACTTTCTCATTTACCTCTAGTCACATCTAGCCATGAAGATAGTTTGGTTTATTGTTGCCCTGGTTCTCTGTGTCCACTTGCAGTTGATTGATATAAATGTGTAAACTCATTTTGTTGGATGACATATTGTTCAATGAACAATATTATTGTAATTCTGAGACCGTTTCATGCCACTTAATGATAGTATAATAAAGCAAGTACACCCTTTAAAAAGGTGCCAAATACAAGACTGGGAATATTTCTATTGCCTCTCAACACGGCGACGGCTCAGCCGGCGGCTAGGAGCTAACGGTGCTAACAGCGCAAACTAAGGCAACAGTGCCAACAGTGTTTACTTGACTGTAAACAAACATACATGTAAACACAACGGGAAATGTCGAGGTCAGCAAATATGGTTGGAGTCGTGTCCACATATTGTACGATAAGTCATTATTGTGAGGGGCCTACATACCGTGGTAGCTACTATATTAATGTCACAGTGTGGACAATAGTGCAAATCAATGAGTGAGACTGATTTAAGGAAATATTGCATATTAATATGATTTGTGCATCAATACGTTTGTCGGGTATTTATTTCACTGGATCAGCCTAAAGGAGACATCAAGTGTATCTTGATACTCCACAGAAAACACACTAACTACTACTTATTCTGTGTTCTTTACATGTTTCAGAGTTAAAGCTTCATTATGCTTCGGACGTAGTGCATAACGGATCATTTTAACGGCATCTGGAACCTCCTCCTCCTCACATTTCAGATGTTTTGTAAAATGTTCAAAACTGTGCGGAGGTGAGAAAGAAGGCAGGCTTTTCAACATTGGTGACTTTTCATGTGCAAAAAATCACATCAGGAATAAAATTATGAATATATTTGAAAGTTGTTGTTTTTTTTAAGCAGCAAATTCTCACATTTGTGAAGCGGGAAACATATGTTTTTTGCATGATAAATGACTTAATTGCCAAATTAAGTTCTGCCAATCAGCTACAACACTGTATTGTTTGGCTAGTTTAATTCATAAGCTGATTCATTTATAAGGTCTTCATAGGTTTTGTGTGACTAATGTTAGTTTTTAGTGTAACTGAAGCTGTCAAATACTTGCAGAAGTAGAAAGTGGTGTGAAAAGAAAATACTCAAGTACAGTACAAGTACCTGTCATTTGTACTTAAGTACAGCGTTTGAGTTCATGTTACATTCCCAGCCTGCACAGACACACATCCTGACTGTTTCCCTCTCCTGCTGTCACTAACGTCTCACCTGGAAGTTACCTGGATATACACACAAAGAGAGTTTATGACATGTTAGTCTTATAGTATTTTTATAATTCTCCCACCTCTCGAAAGCCTGGATAGTGTAGCTTATGAGCGGCCGACCCAGAAACGAGCAGAACTGCTTCGGTGTCTGTAGTCCGGTTCTCTCTCCGGTGCCGCCGGCAGGAAGAACCACCGACACCGGGAAGTCCACGCTGCGTTCCGCCGGCTGGAGGGCGCTCTTCCCGGGCTCGCGTGTTGGGAAAATCCCTGGATGAGCGGCGGGCCTGCCCGGATCACAACTGTCGCTCTGCATGTCGGTGTGGTAAACCTCCATCCGGTGGCAGGTGAGGGGGGGTCACGGCAGGTATTTCTCAAACCTGTCCATCCCCAGCTGATGGGCGGGGTGGGAATGTAGCGGCAACGTGGATGGAGAGTTTGGGAAAACAGCACGTTCAAGCTAGAACCGTTGAATGGCGTTCTTCCGGTATATGCTTTCAAAATAAAAGAACCCAAGTCTAGGTTGTTTACTTTCACCATTGGTAACGCATTGAAGTACTTGTAAGTCTGTAACCTTAAGCAGACTGTTTTCAAATGTCTTAGTTATGAAAGTAAAGGTGTAGACTACGTTAAAAGTACTACCATAATTAAAATACAAATAGTAGTCCCCCAGTGTAAATTCAATTAAAGTCTCAAAATCGAAATACTTATGTACCAGGTCCTCACACTGTATTTCACTGACAACAGAAAATATGAATTTCTATATAATTCGGACTACCAGTAAATATATTAAGATCTGTACCAGACATGGTAGACAATTCCCTTGAAACTGTCAATAGTAGTGGAACTGATTGATTAAATAACACATTTACAACGATTGTAGAAGCAAATTAAACAAAACATAATTTGCTCTTGCATAATTTGACACTCAGATGTTTGTTTTTAAGATTAGTTTTTTTTTGTTTAGAATCAACTTTTATTTTAAAAGGTGAAAATATTTTATTTCCGGTTAAATTCAAGTGAATACTTGATGCATCTTTGGAGACGCATCGGCAGCTGCTACATGTCGCCACAGGTCTCGCGTGATTTCAGGTTCTCTGTCTTGTGCTTCAGAAAGTAGGTTGTGGTAGCACATCTCGCGAGAACACAAAACTATATCAGCCTTGGCATTGGAAAACTATTCCTGCAGTGAAAAGTCATACCAAAATGTTTTTGGAATGTTGTGTAATGTTATGTAGTCATTTGCACCCGGTAAAGTCTCCACTGACAACAATACATGTGATAAAAGGTGATATTTATTTCATATAAAGTTATTACAAGACTTGATTGATGACAAAGCTTTTTTCCAGATTTCGCCCACATGCTGACGCCACTCACCAACCAACATATCATATTATATGTTGCCACGGAAAATATATTACATCATACATCATAAATCTTACATAGTAAAATTTTATACACATGGGCCATACTTCAAAAAGGCAAGTAAGAATTTTGATATATGTACAAAGTATTTACAAAAAAAGATTGTTTGGCGTTTACTGGTGTTGGTGCCGAGACTGCAGATCTCCATCTGCGTATAAAATGAATATATAGGAACATATATGGCTGGGACAATGTGTGTTGGCTCGGGGCTCCAGAAGGTTTACAGCCCGGTTCTGTTCACACTATCTTTTAACCACAAAAGGCCTTAGCATGCCATCTGGAGTCCTCCATCATAGCGAGGAACCAGCTTCACCTAAATCAAGTCCCAGTCACTTTGAGAAGTTTAATCCACAAACTCTGGACCTCGAGTCTCTATATCACCGAGACAAAAACCTGCTGCAGGTGCATGTGGATTTTTCGCAGCGAGTCTCAGGGTTCGGTGTCGTGCCAGTTCTCGCTCAGCCGGTTCTTCCCCGGCCTCCTCTTGCTCTTGGACTTGTGCAGGAGCTGCGGCGGCGACAGAGCCGTCACCCCGAACTTGTTGCCCGACTCGTTGTGCTGCCTCGAGTACCTCTTGCACTTGCAGGAGGTGACCACGGTGATTTTGTACGTTCTGGCGCTGCCGTCCTGGCACTGCAGCTGGATGCGCTGGGTGCGGGTCTTGTCGTTGACGCACCGCCAGTCCTGGCCGCCGCCCCGGCGACCCCACAGCTTCCTGCCGTAGGCGCCGCCGATCCAGTTTTGGAGCATCTGAGCCGGGAGGCACTCGCCGGCGCACACCAGCTCCTTGATGGGGTTGATGCTGGTGCAGTGGCCGTCGGAGATGTACTTAGTGGACCTCAGCTCTCTGCATCCGATTTGGCCTCGCTCTGTGGAAAGACACAATCAGGATTGTGAGAATCTGGCAGCTGCACAGGATGGAAAACCATATGGGGATGGCAACTAACGGTTATTTTTTACTATAAAATGTCTGTGAATAGTGAAAAAGCCTGAAAAAACGTTCACCCTTTAAAAGTCTTGTTTTGTACGACCAACACTCCGAAACACCAAAAATATTCACCCAATAATCATGTACGAATTGAAATGCAGCTGAAACAAGAGAATGTTGACTTAAAAACACGACCAAAATCAGTATTTCCTCATTAGAAAGGTGCTGCTTCATTTCAGTTAATTGACTAATTGTTGCAGCTATGATGTTAGATTTAGTTTTGAGAGATTCCCATCAGAATGTCCTCTTCAGCACTAATTGAGACAACACACTTACACATCCTGACTTCATGGTGACGTTATAAAGGTAAACACATGATAATACATTATCACTGCTCAGCCCTCTACTCTGTACATTATGTTGGTTATGAGCCCAATTCGAAGCCTCTGGCAAGTCACAGGAACTCAGGGAAGCAGCTCAAAAGTGTTTTGACCTTTCTGCGTCGAAAAGCTGAGGACTCATCGCGTGAGAAAAGAGTACAACTTTGTATTTATATTGAGTGTGGCAGGGATTTAACAGCAGGATTACCTCTGTGCAGCAGCTATACGACTCTCTGTGTTATTCTGCTGCAGGCTCGCCCCCCCCCCCCCCCCCCCCCCCCCCCCCCACACTACTGTAACCTAAGCTCAGGTCCATTCATACTGCTCCATACAGCTCAGTGACAGTATGATGAATGAACCCCCCCCCCCCCCCCCTTCCTTCACAGCCGGCTGCTGGTATAGAGCTCAGAGCCAACAATCAGAGGCTTCCTGTTCCCCTTCTTTAAGCTGCAGCTACTCTACCTGCAGCCAGGTGTGTGTTACACTTAGTGACACTGACACTGGGAGTCTGCAGCAGAGATCTCATACCACACATCCCTTCTAACGTCACAGTGACTTATATGTTTTATCATTCTACAACTGCAGGGTTCTTGTGATACATGCCAACGTTTTGCCAATAGAATGATATTTTTGATGCGCTTTGATGAGGCATGTCGTCTGCAATCTCGTTTGAAGAACGTGTAAGTGATGGTGGCATGATGATGAGATTAAGTGACTGATTAAAGTGGTTTCTTATTTGGCTCTGTGAGATGGAAGACAAAAAACAGCTTCATCAAGAGCTGGTGTCTGCATGCATCCTTAAAATGAAGAAAATCAAATCAAGTTTTTTTTTTAATGGTGCAGCTTGCATTTTCTGTTAGTTCTGTTTTCTACATATGTTACTAATGCTGCTAGTTGATTAATAACTCAATGTAAGAGATTGGACTAGAATAATCTATGGCCAAACCAAGACAGTTTTCAGATATAACTGTTTAATGTCGTACAAATAACCTCAGATTAGAAATCACCAGAATTAAAAGGACAAAACAAATATCTTAATAAAGCACAGAAAGGTCACTGCAACTTCTTCTAAAGTACCACACACACACACACACACACACACACACACACACACAAACACACGTTCTGGTCTCCATACTAATATCATAGGAGCGTATGAGAACACCCGGTAAACGACAAAGCGGAGCATCCTCCGGTCCTCACCTCCTCTGTCGGCCGCTCCTCCGGCCGCTCCTCGCCCGCCGGTCCGCGCGCGGTTCAGGGTCACGTTGCTCTGAACCTCCGGCGGAACCGGCGCGCTCACGCGTGAGAACAGGAGCTCCGTGGCGTCGTTCCTGAAGGGTTGGCAACTCCTCAGGAGGACGCAGAGCACGAGCAGGGAGTGGCACGACTCGCACGCGCTCAGGTGCATGATCGGAGAGATGTAAGGTCCGACTGGAGGAGGACTGATGCTGGATGAAGAACATGCGAGACCCGGGGCTCTTTATACAGACGGCTCGCCTCGCGCTTTGGCAGCTACTCAGGTGCGTCTCTGTTGGGAGGCTGTGATTGGTCGCCATAAATGTACGCTCGTAAGATAACCCCGCCCACTGTTTTTATTGTGGAGGTTTATAATTTGATCATAGATTCATCATGATGATGATGATGATGATGATGATGGTGATGATGATGATGATGGGATTTCGTGCTTAAGTAATCAACACGTGTTTTTTATAAATTCCTGATATATTTATAAAATATCAGATTTTGTCTCAAATAAGATGTTACATATCTTGGACTGGTGTCCATCGTTGTCTCCCTCAACCAACCTTCATCAAGATGAATCAATATGAGATCAATATCTGACATTAAGAAACATAGAAAACAGGA
>NC_136534.1:24484296-24617066 GCF_910591455.1 Pholis gunnellus
CGGCTGACTTTTAATGCCACCAATTTACCAAAATGTAAACAAATGTAGGCAACGTGTGGCTTTCACACCAAAAACCAATATGATCACTTTGATGAAGCTGGTCTTTATTGAACGTGATTAAGCTCGAGTTGATTGACATTTTGGAGATGATTAGTGTGTTCAGGACGAACAATGAAGGAAAGCTTCTCAAAAGCACACGACTAGAACGTTGGTGTTCTTGTGCCGTACACGAGGCTCCATCAACCAATGATGTTGCATTTTGGGAAAACTTTAACTTTAATTTTGGTTCAGTTAGGAAAATCATGATAATAATAATAACTTTATTTATAGCACCTTTAAAAAACATGTTTACAAAGTGCTTTGACAGAGAAAGCAGCAAAGGCAATGAAACAGAAAGCTCAAACTAAAGTTACAGTTAAACCAGCTGATACAACGGAACAACAGATGAAACCAAACCAGTCGATACGATGAAAATAAACTAAGAAAAGCATGAGCATTACTGTCATCTTTCAGTCATTTAATTAATGTTTATATTTAAAAAATATATATGTTTGGTCAATATTGTGCAGCCTTGCCTTCCGCTAACAGTCCGCTATGAAGTCAACGTCCCAAAAAACAAATCAAGTACGTAGCAAACAAGCCGCTGCTCTGATTGGCTACACAGTCACGTCTTTCCTGCACAGGTTGCTACAGTTTCTTAAGGCAAAAGTTACGTTCCATCATCGATGTGAACCATTAGCTCTTCACATGCCCCCCCCCACACACACACACACCCAGAGACCTCTACCACAAACACGTCAATTCTTCACATTCACATAGAACAAAATCATCTGGGAAATTGCACATATACAATAAAGAGATGACCGCCGTGGCCTCGGACCTTTGAGACAGTCTCAGGTGGATAATAAATATGGGTTCTCGTCTCCGGCTGGTCCGTCTCTGTCTGGCTTTCAGTCTCAGTGCCAGTCAGCTCTCTCTCTCTCTCTCTGTGCTGTTCGGATGGAGTCTGGCTCGCTCAGTTGTCAGCAGCCGGGATGGGAGAAGGGTTTGAGGTTTCTGAGGGGGGGGCCTCACTGTTGGGCTCCATCGAGAGCTCCCGCATGGAGTCTGAGGCCTCCTGCACGGCTTCACTCTCCTCTGAAACACAGACGACGACACAGTTTAGTTTGACTGAGACAAGACATCTGTGAACCGAGGGCGGCCGTCAACAGTTTTCATGTTCTGTCATGTTGGTTTAAGGCGAGACATTAACATCCAACAAATCACTTTTTCATGCACTGGTTAATATTAGAGATTAACATTTCACAGATTTGAAAAATCTAACATCTATCTTTCTATTTTCCCTCATAATGGAAGAAATAACGGCATTTTCTGAATTTCTTAGACAAATAAAAAAACTAAAATACTGAGTCCTACATATGTATTTATGACTTATTTACGTTTTAGACGGGTGACCGTACCTTTGCTCTGCTGCAGCCTCAGCTTGGCTGACTCGGCCTCCTGCTCCTCTCTCTGCTCTTGGAGCGTCTTGCAAACTTTCTTGTGGGTGAACCAGTGCATCTTCTGACAGGCCTGGCCGCAGTAGATCACCTAGCGCCCGAGAGAAATAAGAGGAGACTTCATTTGAACGTGTAGTGTCACAATTAAAAGCCACAGGCAGTAAAACACCAAACACTCTTTACACATGAAGAAAAGATGTAAATGAATACGTTTCTGTCGTTTTGACACTCACCATCTTGCAGACGGAGCATCTCTTCTCGGCGCCCTTCTCGCCACACGAGGTACAAAACTCTGCGTCCATGAAGCCGACCTGACCGGTGATGGCCTGAGTCAGCACCGACAGAGCTGTGGGGTCGTTACCCTGCAAGCACAGAAAGAAAACCTGATCAGGCAACGCACAACAAGACACTAACACAGAACCTTGACATTGAGCTAAGACTCAACCAAAAGCATATGCTTCAGCTCTACTGCGATGGACTGAGGAGCAGCTAAATGCTAGATTAACTCTCATCCAGACTCACGATCTCCACGGGGGCGATGCTCCGCACCAGCTGCTGCAGCAGAGTGGCGTCACAGTACGGGAACTTGCGGATGCACTCTCTGAGGAACTTCTCCTGGTACACGGGGAAGCCGTCTCTGTCCCGACCCTTCAGCAAGCTGCAGGACGGGGGAACCAAGGAGCTCAACTTTTAGAACGGAAACGCAAATCACATGACAACTGATGATCAAACTGATGTAAAGTTTGTGTTTGAAGATGAATTAAACTCCTGAGATTTAACGATCAGATGACAGAAGCTCCAGTCAGGCTCCTCTCAGTTTAGTCTGAGGAAACTTAAACCGGCATCATAACATCACCCAATTTGGCTTTTTTAGCCTCCTTAAATGAGACGGTGAATACCGGCCTCACCTCTTGATGAGGCCGTCCAGCTTGTCCTCGCGGTCCTTGAGGAAGGACGCACACTTTCCCAGCACGCAGCTGATGTAGTGCATCTTCATGGCCAGCACCTCGTTCATGTCCTGCTGCTTGATGCACTTCTCACAGATGAGCTCCATCACCCGGCGGCATTTCTCCAGAGCCTCCACCTCGGCCACCAGAGGGTTCTCCTTCACCAGCATCACCATCTGCAACACGCAGGACACACTCATCAACTTCCATTCTGGGGCCATAAAAGGCTTTATACATATATGTGGTAGCACACCACCTCCCCCAGACTTACTAACACACTTGATGTGTAAAATCAGTGGAGTTCTCTTTTTAGTCAGAACGGGAGGCATTACTGTGCAAAGCTGGAAGTTGTGTATTTTGGGCACACATGGAGCCTCATTTAGTGCTCTTGTGCGTGATGCAAGATCCAAGAAGCCCTAAAGCATGCTGGTCTTAAATCACTGCAGCAGTGATTCGTTCTCTGATTACTTGTTTGTTTGTTTTGTGTTCTTAGTTTAATCAGTGTTTACATTTGTACTACTAAAACTTTCTGTTTTATTGCCTTGTCTGTCTAAGCACTTTGTAAAAGGTGCAGTATACGAATAAAGGTATTATTATTATTATAATTATAATATTTACAGCGCAATGGCTATTGAACCACTCCTCCCTGTCCAGCGGTGTCTTACCTTGACGGGGTTCAGGTTGGTGCTCATGATGACCTTGTGGAGGGGTCCGGCCAGTTTGGGCGGCAGCTTGGGTTCCTTCTCCAAACCCTGAGCCTTGGTGTAGTAATCCAGTCTGGCCCGGGAGAAGAAGTTGTTGATCACCGTGACACAGTCGTGTTGCCCTGCGGAGGGAAAAAAGAAGAGACGGTCACGCGTTTATGTATTAAACGGAGCAAGTTACAAGCGGTTTAAACGCAACACTGGAATCACAGTTTGAGTCGGTGCAAACAAACCTCGGCTCTTTAGCTGAAACGCATTGAACTCTGATAAGAATTACCTCCGACGGGGGAAAAGTCGAATGGAACGGTGATTCAAGACGGAGTTTCAAGTCAAAAACTAGGGCAACATTCATCTTTGTCGACATAAACAACCCTGAGGTCACACAGTGAATTACCGTTTACTTTATGGAGCTTTATGAAAGATGCCGTAACAACGTTGTAGCTGCCGTTTCCATTAAGTTGATTTGTGCTTCTTTGACTCTTTTAACACTTGAAGTGTCTTGAATTAGATTTTCAGACATATTTCCCCGCAGGATTGTCTAGCTGTTGATTTAAAGATGCTTGCCTTCTACACTCTTCGCGGTAATTGGCGATTGATGTAGATGCTTGTAAAGTCGCCACACAAACATCCGTTAGCACTGGGACGCATTTAGATTTGGAAGTCGTGACTCCCGACTCAAGATTGTCGACTTTCGACTAGCAATGGATTGCAGCATTTCACAAAAGAAGTCTGTCCTTTATGTTGATTGACACAGAAGTGCTGTGTGTGTGTGTGTGTGTGTGTGTGTGTGTGTGTGTGTGTGTGTGTGTGTGTGTGTGTGTGTGTGTGTGTGTGTGTGTGTGTGTGTGTGTGTGTGTGTGTGTGTGTGTGTGTGTGTGTGTGTGTGTGTGTGTGTGTGTGTGTGTGTGTGTGTGTGTGTGTGACGATACAAGGCTCAACAACACAGATCACGTCACAAACAGACGTACCGACGAAGGCGGCCATCTGTGCGGCGGTCCTTCCTACCGAGTTGACCACGTCTGTTTCCGCCCCGGCGTCCAGCATCATCCACGTGATGTCGGTCTTACCTGCAGCCACGGAGGGGAGGAGGAGTCACAACACACGCGCAGAGAAAACAACAAGAGATGAGACTTTTAAAATCAGGTGATCAGCTCCAACCTGACAGGCCAGCAAACATCAGCGCGGTGTATCCGTGCTCGTGTTCGTTGCAGTTCACGTCCGCTCCGTGTTGCAGCAGCAGCTTGCACATGTCGGCTTTTCCTTTGTAAGCAGCGTGCATGAGCGGGGTCATCCCGTACTGTGGACCAGAACACAACAAAGCTCAGAGACATGATCTACATGAACAATTTCACCTTTACACAAAATAAGAACAACGTTCCCACGAAGAAGAGTTTAATCATGAATATGAAAGTCTTTATAAAATCACAAATAAAAACATTGACACACATTTTGGATACCGTGTCTCCCCTTTCTATAATAATAATAATAATAAAATAAATAATAATAATTCGTTATTTAGCATATTTCATTTTTTGTTATCCCCGTCTGTGTTGTCCTGTAAGGTTTAATTATTCCGTCGGCTTAATGAAGACTATTATGGTTTGAAGGATTTACAGCATTGAGGCTGACACTAACAATCGCTTTCATGCGTCATTCATTTGCGGACTGTTAATCTCATTGTTAAATTTCTCCCTTTCAATGGGTGGTGGCATCAGATGTCTTGTGTCTCACAAAAGAAAAACTAAAAGATAAATCAGTTTACAAGTTCAAGATATTATATAAATGATATAAAATAGAAGGCAGCAGCAAACCGCACACCGGAGAAGCTGGAACCCGAGATTTAAATGTGTGCAGTTCATCAATTGTTGGGATGTCAGTTTTGGTTAATTCAGCTTTTGATAGCCCGACACCCACTAACCGGCAACTAACCAGTTAATAATTAAGAAGTAAAATACTAAATAATGTGAAAAACAAGAGCCGCTTTCCTTTCACCGGCGCTCCATTGACTGGATGAGCTTTGGCATGTTAAATTCTGCAGATCCAATACTTCACCGTTACCTGCATCGCCTGTTCCTTAATGTGAGACCTAACTTTAAACTGACATTCTTTTCATTCTGTCTTTGAGTTGCTGTTTTCTTTCAATCTTTCCAAAACGTTTGGACATGAAGGTATATTCCTCCTCTTATGCAAACGGGAAGAGAACAACGAGTACCGAACAGACTCCCACACCGTCAGCTACTTAACAGAACATCTGTTTCAAACACCTGATAGTGACAGGCAGACATGAAGGAGTGACAGAAGGGACGAGGGGGGGGACATGAAGGGCGTCCCATAAAGCCCTTCAGAGTGCTGACTCGGGAGTCCTCTTGTCCCACACATATGTCCCCGAACAAAGGAAGAGCTCAAGCATCTTATGACGTTCTCTCGCCTACATTTGACACTTTCGCACGAATGACTACATTGCTCGTTCGCTGCAGGACAATATGAGAAGGTTATAATAAAACAGACGGTATGAATGTAGTTAAATTAACGTGAGGATAAAACGCACGGTGCAAGTGATGCATCGTAGGATGAACCAGGAGATGTGTCGCTCCCGGCTTTAAGCGGTGCAGTCCAACCTAAACGGATTAAAAATCTACCTTGCAGCATTATTAAATACTTCTGATTCGACTAGCAGTATGGAGGAGTTTTAGAGGACTGTCAGAATGTCTCCAAAAAACACAGCCGGTTGATTCAAGGCTTGATTCTTCTGCCTCATAACTAATCACCAATGAACGAGTCTCAAAAATTAAAACTAGAATTACATAACTTGCACAATTATTTTATCTTATGTCTTAGATTCCCATTTTTTTTTTACTTGCATGATTTGCTTTTTATGTGCAACATTTTAATGAGCATTGTTGGAGGAAACCTGAGATCTAAGATTGTAATTGTTGTGCACGAGACAAATACTTGAAACATGTAACGTGGGAGAAATTGATGTTGTCATCTAATGTGTCCACGTGCTTTAAGAGTTACCTCATCCAAGCAGTTGACTCGAACATCCTTACAGCCCAGCAGCCTCGAGGCCTCTTGAACATTTCCTAAGTGCATAAGAATCTGTATTATTGTATTATAAATACAAACACCAAGCTGTTTATTTTCTGAGATTCTTAAATGTTTTAGTCAACAACTCGTCCGTCAAAACGTTACCGTTACAAAATACACACTTTTATGACTCTATAGCAAGAAAAACAGACATGTGGATACAAATTAAGTTCACAGTGGTGGGCTTCAAGCTATCACAATATAAACTGGCTAACGTTAGCATACAAGCTAACGAGAGCTAGCTCCCTGTGTGGGGGTTCTAGGGGGATTAGCATTAGCCGAAGAGGCTTACCTGCAGTGATAACCTCAAACAACTCCTTCTCGCTTGGAGACAAGTCTCCCTTCTTAGGTGTGGACATGTTGGTGGTCAATAGGTAGAAATTAGGCTATAACGGCACAAATAAAACGCGATGTTGTTGGTTAAAAGAAGGCTTTCTGTGGTACTGGCAGTCTAGCTGGCGCTCGAGCATGGAGCTAGCTGTCATTTGGAATATACCACTGCGTACATATTCACAGGGGTGTACTAAAACATACTTCAAATTTTAGTCCGGTAGATTTAAGCAGATGTTTTCTAAATAATTTAGTTGAAATATACTGAGGTATATATGCAGGTAAAAGCATACTTACTTTCAACAAAGATGCACAAATCATAACAAATGAAATCAATTACCCCCCTGTTGTTTCGCTGAAATAATCAGTTCCACAGAAGTCTCCAAAGTTCATTCAGAAATGTTAAGTGCTTCAATGTGGACTACAGGTGAGAAGGTGTCATCCTTATTGTCCAGTCTTCATACATATTTATACCCAGATTAATAATCTGTGCTTGTCTGCGTATCACAAGAAAGAGATAAGAGACAAATTATAATAGAAGCTTTTCGGGGAAACCCCAGCATTTTGCTATTTCATGTATTTCTTGTTTATGGTGCTTCCTTATGTGAGGAAGAGAATATAGAACATACTTACCTTATGTTATCTTTGCTCTCTCTCTCTCTCGTCTCTCCTCATGTCCCGTTGAATTTATTAAAATATTTCAGGAAGTACAGTGTAGTATTTGCTTGTACCTAGTATTTTTGCATCACACTGATATCACAATGTCCTGTACGTTTTTCATTTTGTCAAGTCAAATCTTAAGTCATGTGTCCTGCGCCAACACCCCTGATTGTGAAATGCCATTTTCCACTATATACGAAAAAGGAGTATAAATAGAATAGATCTGTAATAGTATTAATAATAGCTCTCTCGTTGGGGTAACATTCAATGAATATAAAGTGTGTGTGAACTTTAATTGTTGTTGAAATCTGGGTAATCTTAGGCACTGGTTTGGGAAGGATGATGTGATCGGCAGCTATTTGTATTTCTTCTTCCTGCCAGCATGCATCTTTGTATGCGTCTTTTCCTCAGAAGACACGGTGTGTATTCCAAGTGACTCCTCGGAACAACCGATTCACAACCGCAGCTATGTGAGACCACCCAATGCTGCGTGGGCTATTACCATGTCATCGATGACCGGCCAGAGGTTTAATTTCTCTGTAAGAAACCATGGCAAAACGCAAGAAATCTGGACCAGTACCTCTGGACTAGTCTGCATGGTCTGGATTATGTTCAATTATAAGAGTCGTGCACAATTTTGCTCTCAAAAGTTTATCAAATGATTTAAAAAACGAATCAACTTTAAGCCTCAAATCTAAACGATATCATGAAACCTCTGACTGATGTTGACTAGTTATTTGCTGTAATGTATATTAGTCTGCAGGCTTAGTTTGGTTCTCGTGTATTTTTAATTGTCCATTGTGTTACTGATTTGAAATCAGGGAGTAAAAAGTTAAAATAAATACCTATATAAACTGATTTGGCTGTGATTTAACGGCAATAAACCGACAAA
The DNA here is from genome assembly GCF_910591455.1 of Pholis gunnellus. Taxonomy (NCBI): domain Eukaryota; kingdom Metazoa; phylum Chordata; class Actinopteri; order Perciformes; family Pholidae; genus Pholis; species Pholis gunnellus. Next base: position 24,492,416 of record NC_136534.1, read on the forward strand.
AAGGGACTCCGAAATAACATTTATACACATAGTTTGGTCCGGTCTCTACTGATATGAGGTATGGTAGAGCTCTGGGTGAACACAGACGGCTACAGTATTTATTTCCTGATTCAAGGAAGCTGGCAGTCTTGTGGGGAGGGGGAGCTGCGCTCATGTGATTGGTTGAAAATGAGGCGGACATCTGATTGGCTACAGATAGGTCTATGTTGAAAAAAACGCATTTGTGAATCCAGCGACGTCAGGGGAGTCTCATAAACCCACAAATAAATGTGAAGCGATTTACAAATAAATGCAGTGCGATCCACAAATAAATACATACAAATCCACAAACAAATGCAGAAATATATTTGTGATTTTTTTTTACATTTATATAAATAGTAATTTATTTATGTGTGCATTGGAATGTATTTGTGAATTGTTCTGTGTGCATTTGTAAATCGAATATATTTGTGAATTGTTCTGTGCGCATTTGTGAATCTTTCTGTTTGCATTTGTGAGTCTTTCTGTGTGCATTTGTGAGTCTTTCTGTGTGCATTTGCAATTATTGAGACTGATCTGACCCCATACATAGGCAAGAGGGTCACATTTCAAGGTGCGTGAAACAGTACGTACTGTCTAAGGGCAGCTGCAGCTACAAGTAAAAAAGTATGTGATTTGGAACACAGCTCCTTTTACCTCACACGGCGTCCAACCACGTGTCCAAGACCGGAAGGTCTCCATTAGTTATGATCAGTGGGACCATATGCTGCTGTTGATGCACTCCAGACCAGCAGGTGGCAGCAGTGTTCATTTAGCTGTCTTTACTCCATGTCTGTAGCTTTAAGCATCACGCGGACGGCTGTGGAGAATACTTCCTGTTATCTGACATAAAGCAGGAAGTAAAAATACAGCGTTGTGTTTCTGCAGCGTTTTGGCATATTTGAGACACAGTTATTGTTACAAAGTTTCTATTTATACGTCACAGCAGCCTCCACTGAATGTGTGAGAAGGAAACATAAATAAAGGCTGTTTTTTTTCTGTCTGGATGCCAAAACTTGATCATTTGTGAGTGAGGTAAGTGCTACTCTATAAGATACTGCAGTGACCAACAGCGAGAGGATCTATATGTCAGTATTTTGCATGAGTGAAAGATCTGTGAGCAGCAAAAAAAATGTACTTAAAAATAAAAGTATTAACTGTGCAGTAGTTTGTAGTAGTTGTCAGTGTTTTGCTCTTATATGTGATATTTCTATATTCATATTACTGCTGCATGAATGTGTATGTTGCATTTTAATGTTGTAGCTGTTGAACTTCTTTATATACGTTTGGGTAGTTTAATCTACAGCAATGCATCATAGTCTATAAGATCATCATATGTTTGAAGCCTCGCTGTCCTGTGAGAAACACGTATCTCTCAAAAGTCATTTTGTCAGAAGAACGATGAACTTTACAGCTGATCAAAGAGGCTTATTAAGAGTTTGTTTAGTTTATGAAGTAGCTTTCTCATCACACGTCATCCTTCAGTTCATAAGGGAAACAAAATCTAATATAAAATCAACACATCTGGAGATACAAGGTTTCCAGTGAACAGGTAGAGGATTCAAATTGTATTATGAAAAGTAACTAAAGCTGTCAGACAAAGGAAGTGAAGTAAAAAGTACAGCATTTGCCTCTGAGATGTAGTGGAGTAGAAGTATAAAGCTGCATAGAATGGAAATACACAAGTAAAGTACAAGTATGTTGAATTTATACTCGATGCACTTAACACGCCTCCTCCTCTTTGCTCGTCAGCTCCGACTGGAAATGAAACCGGAGCACCAGGATCTCATCCTGCAGGCGTGCGCTGCGTCATCCCTGCGCGTCGGTGCGAAGATCCAGACGCTGTGGAGCGGCTACGGGGAGATAGTCAGGCTGCACCTGGAGGGCTGCGACCGGCCGTCTGTGGTCGTCAAGCACGTCAAGTTTCCGGAGGAGGCCGAGCACCCCGGCGGCTGGAACACGGATCGCTCCCACACGCGTAAAGTGAGATCCTACCAGGTGGAGACGCACTGGTACCGGAACTATTCCACCGATCGGAGCTGTCGCACTCCTGCCTGCCTGGCTGCTTCTTCCCATGGAGACGAGATGCTGATGGTGCTGGAGGATCTGGACGTGGCGGGTTATGATCAGAGAAGGTATATGAGCACAGGTTAGGTGTGAACCACTGGACGGTCTGGAGCTCTGCTGAGTTTAGTGCATCACATGAGTGGACAGAGCCACCAAAAAGTCTGTGAAATTTTCAAATATTTTTCATTTCATAATTTTATTCAGTCACTTATGTGTGAAATATATATTTTTTTATAGTTATGGCTAAAACATCCTACATACTGAAAACATTTGTCCGTTTTAAGACTTGTTTTCCATGTCTTTGAAGGCATGGAGAAGAGGAAGACATTCCATGCCGGATGAATAACAGTTTGTTGTTTGTCTTCATAGGACCAGCGTGAAGGACAGAGAAATAAAGGCTTGTCTCAGCTGGCTTGCCCACTTCCATGCTCTTTTCCTGGGCGTGACACCAGAGGGCCTGTGGCCTGTCGGCACCTACTGGCACCTGGAAACCCGTCCGGATGAGCTGGAGGCCATGGACGACGCCGAGCTCAAAGCAGCAGCCGGCGACATCGACAAGAAACTCAACGAGTGTCTCTTCAAGACCGTCGTTCACGGAGACGCCAAGTTAGCCAACTTCTGTTTCTCGCAGAGCGGAGGGGACGTGGCGGCTGTGGACTTCCAGTATGTGGGAGGGGGCTGCGGGATGAAAGATGTTGTGTATTTGTTAGGAAGCTGCATGGAGGAGAGGGAGTGTGAGAAGAGGGTACCGGGCCTGCTGGACTACTATTTCACAGAGTTAAAGCAAGCGGTGAAGAAAGATGTGGACGTCGTTGCCCTGGAGAGAGAGTGGAGGGAGATGTTTGCGTTCGCCTGGACAGACTTTCATCGCTTTCTGCTGGGATGGATGCCCGGACACTGGAAGATCAACCGGTACAGTAAACAGTTGACCAAGGAGGTCCTCCACAAACTGAAACTGTAAACAAAATACCTTCAGACAACCAGAGAAGTGAGCGTGCGGCTGAGAGGAGACCGGTTTGAAACTGAAAATCTGCACATGTAAAACATTAAATCAGCCACAAACACCTGTGTACAGAGAAGCATGCAAACCGTTTCCGGAAAAATACAAGTTTTAAAGAGTTAAAAAATGCTCTGGCTTTTCTTTCCTACACTGCAGCTCTTCGAAGTTCATCCACACATTTTGTGTCATTATGTGAAGTTAAAATTATTAAAAATAATGCTGGGAAAAGATTTTAGTACTGCAGGACGGTTTAGCAGTAGAATAAAACATAAACATAAATAAATCAGGAATAAAATCAGAAGAAAAGATTTACCAAACGATTGTTAGTTATAAGGACGTTCCATTGGTGAGATCATTTTCTAGTAATATATATATATATATATATATATATATATATATATATATATATATATAGATATATATATATAGATATTTGTCACATTTGGAGGCATATGAATAGCTTCATAGTCATAACTAGGTGGTGTCTTTGTATATTCTGACTTATGAATAAATAATCTGTTTGATTATTACTTAACCCACCTGTGTAACAATGCCGTGAACACACGAACATTCCAACAGGAAATAAAACATAGAAATGGTTTAAAACAAACGGGGTCCACTTAGAATATGTATGTTGTTTGAAAAGGTCTACACAATGTTGATTATTTTTCCATTTCTGTATTCACTGCTCATAAAATGCTACAAAGAAGATGAGGAATACAATTAGTAACAAGAGGAAAAGGGGTAAATACATTATATAATCACATATATCACACACACTTAAAAATAGTTTTTTTTATAGTTGACCGTAGTCCTGACGGTTATCTGAATTGTCGGTACTTTTAGTGTTTCACTGTCCAGTTTCATTTCCTGCTTGAGCTGGTACATATTCAGTTTCCTTTCAGACCATTTGCATTTGTGGATACAACACTCAACATATAAAATGAGATGATAAAAGAAAGACTTAACTTCTGTCCAGATTATTTCCCCCATAATAAAGGATAACATATTTTTCTTAGTGTTACATAATATATGAATATGATACACCAATAAAATAATATATATCATTAATGCATTCATAGAATAAATGTAGAATTGTTTCTGTGCCAGTATTACAGAACACACAGGATTCAGAGGGATCATTTCTATATCTTTTTTTTTAGAAAGAGGCTTGTGTGTATGAGTAGAGCAAATGTAGAACTATAAAAATCTTTATTGTTGACAAAATATATATTAAGTCCAAATTCCTAATGAATTATAATGTACACATGTCTAAAATCTGTTATTATATTATATGATGAAAAAGTGCTTGTAATTAAGATACCATATTAAAACAGTCCTTTATTAATCACTAGGCATGGACAAGAACAAAAAAAGAGGAATAATAAGAGGCATAAATCAAAAATAATAAGATATTTTCAAATATTTCTTGCTTTATTTAAGTGAGGAGGAAACTAATCTGAAGTCATTTGTTAACCTAACAGAGGAGGGATCGTCTGACTTCTTCCTCGACTCGTCCTTCTGGTTTCATAACCGGATCTGTTGTCTCGGATCAGCTGTTGTGACGTGGACGATGACGTGGCTTCCGGTCTCTCTCTCTCTCTCCCTCACACACACCCGACATTATTACAACAACAAGGCGACAAGGCGAGCCGAGCTGGGACGAAGAGACGACGGCACCACCGGAGTAATAAACAGGTACGGTGGGGGGGAATACAAGAAAATAAAAGCTTTTTTTCCTGATGTCGATAACATGGCGTCGGTTCGTTAAGTTAAACGTGCTGTCACCGCCGTCAACGGTTTTACAAATTGGGGATTTTTTTCCCAGCAAGCAACAGCGAAGCTAACGTTAGCCTACAAGCTAACAAGCTAACCCTGTTACCCTGGTTTCAAAGACGGGTCGAGATATAACCGGAGCCGTTACAGGAGTCACCTAAAGCTACTTTCGTGGTTTTATTTGTTGGTTTTGGCAGCGGATAACCCGGGTTAGGTTGACTCGGGAGTGAATTAGCCCGGTAGTTAGTAGTTAGCTAATTGTTTGACAGTTTTTACTGTAAGGATGACGCAACGTAGCAGGTGTCAGAAAGTGTGAAGTGAAACTCGTGATGGCGGTTAGCTTCTGTCTTAATGCTTCAATGGTTCTCTTGCCTTTACAATACAGACTGTGTGTGTGTGTGTGTGTGTGTGTGTGTGTGTGTGTGTGTGTGTGTGTGTGTGTGTGTGTGTGTGTGTGTGTGAGATATTGAAATACCTTATTTCAGGATCAGAAAATCAATTTCCCAGCATGAACAAAGACATCAATCAATAAGCAAACCATTAAAAAATGAATGTATTTTCTACTTAATTTGGTTAATTATATTTTTCTTACATTTTATTTTACCCATTTCTCTTTTTTATCATCCTTCTCTTGCACCTTTGACCCTTTACACGTAAAAGGAAACATTACACTATATATATATATGTGTATATAGACAATACGTGAGAGGATATATGTAGTTATAACTACAGATATAAAGATATAACTCTTGATAAAGCTATATATTACCATCTCATTCAACAACCCTCACTCACTCATTATCCTGAACACGCACGCACACACACACACACACACATCTGCATACACAGTTTTTTGCCGGACTTCCGTTTTGGACTTATCAGTCTGAATGTTGTTTTCCTCAGTTTGCTTCTGCTCCTTTGTTTGTTTTTGTCTTTTTATCTTACTTTGTATAATCTCTTTTTGCTGTTTATGTGTCTACGTACTTGTCTCCACTTGTCTTGTAATCCCCTTAACACTCAATCTATTACGAAATACAATAGAAATGTGAAATATTAAATGAGTTAAAGGCCAAAAGTGGATGGTCATTATGTAAAATCCTAAAGCATCCAAATTGATGGAACAGTATTCAGCTGTATGTCATGTTACGTCATGGAAGAGCTTCCATGAGTCTGCTGCACTCGCACTAAAAGCAGTCTTTCAAGATCAGTCCTGGGACCAGGTACCTGCAGAACCAGCTAGTCCCCGGAGCCAGTTTAAACCGGACTAAAAGCGGTCTTTCAAGATCAGTCCTGGGACCAGTTACCTGCAGAACCAGCTAGTCCCCGGAGCCAGTTTAAACCGGACCAGGGTTCCAACGCAACATAGATGTAATATATTAATGGTAATTGTTTCCACAAGGGAATTAAAGATGTACAGATTAATTTGTAGTGATGGGAATCTTTAGGAATCCTACGACTCATATCATACCACCAGACTCTGGGTGTAACAATAACCCCGCTCTGTTAATGTGCTTGTAGCACCACTTTAAAGCTTGTGTTTACCAGAGATGTGCTCACACGTTTCTTAGAACTAAAGCATGAAAAAGGACTAATAAACTAAAACATCCCATTAGTCAACTATCCAGCTAAGAGACGGCAGCCCAAACGTTATACTGTGTGTATATATATATATATATATATATATATATATATATATATATATATATATATATATATATATATATATATATATATATATAAGTGTCTCTAATATTTAGTCTTATACATAATATAATACACCTTTCATTATAACGTAGTACAGTACTACAGCCTCTAAAGTGACTAAACGAACGCTTTTTTATTAATTCAGCTTTAACAAATACGGCTGAAATAAGATGTCGCTAAGACCACGGTATAAAACCTGAGATTCACAACATTTTATGCGCATGAAGAAAACTTGATTGGTTGTATAGATTTAACTATTTGAACGCGTTATTTTTAATGCAGATATAAAATGTGTGAAAGACTTATTTCCCCTCAAAGAGACTTCTCTTCATATTTTTCTTCCACCTAGAAATCCAACGAGTATCACCACAGAAGAATTCCCACCAATACAGTCGGAAACCACCAACTTCCCCAACAGATGAGGCAGATGTTGTAGAGGGGGAACCACACCGCCCCCCCACCACCACCACCACCACACCAGAGACAGCTTTAGGTGTGTTTCAACTGAGCCCCCAGAATGCAGCGGGTTTGAGGCAGCTTCCTCCTCAGGTGTGTCCTGAGTTGTGACACAATTAGCTCAGGTTCTTCAGAGCCCGCCCTGCTAGTAATATGAGCCATGGACTCCTGGGCAGTTGATAGTCCTGTAACCCTGGTCCTCAAGGCCCCCAACCAGAAGTATGAAGACCAGACCATTAACTGCTTCCTCAACTGGACCGTGGAGCGGCTGAAGAGTCACATCTCCAACGTGTACCCCAGCAAGCCGGTAAGTCGCTCTCATGTTTGATGTTTTTATGAACTAAGTCTTGAGTTTAAGCTGACTCGTGGACCAGGAGTGACTCCTACAAGTTTATAATGATGTTAGGGTGCACATAGAACTAAATGTGCTTCAAACAAACTGAACCAAAGGACAAATATAGGGCTGCAACTGACAAATATTTTAATTATTTGTTTTCCGTTGCCGTTTGTTTTCCTGTAATTGATTAACCGGTTGGTCTACAAAACATTCCAACATACGCAACACAATTCCAGAGAAACAGAGTGCTTCAAGTGTTTGTTTTTTTTTGTCTTAAAGATATTCCATTTACAAAACATAACATTCTCATAAATGTTTGTCATATTTCTTTAAAAATGTGAGCGTGAAATAAAATAATGTCTGCCGGTGTAGTCTTCATGCTTCACGGAGCACAGACGCTTCCTGGATTTTTATGTCCGTTACACTATTACATTTTTTTTTTTACAGCGTGGAGAGAAAAATGATCCTTTTTGAACCACTCCCTCCGAGAGAGTTCCACACGATCATGTGACTAAATGCACTCCGGTGTTAACAGGTGCATTGTGTTGGTGTGTGAACAATGAGCCTCCTGCTCGCACCTTTTGACCGCTTTGCAGCACAAAAAGAAGAAAGGAAAAAGAAAAGAGCATTGCAGCAGTTCACCTTTAGCAGAATGGAAAAGAAAAACACAATCTTTACAAACGTTTCTGTTTCATGTTGTCGTGACTAAAAACAGACCGCAGATATTTAGAGCAAAGCGACGTGTGTTAAAATAGAAGTGAAAGTTTGTTCCTCGAGTTAATCAGGTCGTGTTGCGGAAGAAGAAGAGAGACGATAAAAGAGAACGCTCAGCACACATGAACAGGTTTCTGTGCTCCAGTTGTCAGTAGCTTTTTAACATGGGCAAGTGTGTTTAATAATGAGTGCCGCGCCTCGGGAAGCACAGAAGATATGACGGTACATACTGTGTGTGCTTTTAATAAGCTTCAAAATCTAATCTGTAGCTCAGCAATCTAATCCGAAGGTGTCCTAATCAGTCACCCTCTCGTGTTCTGACTCTACACAACAACAACAAGGTCTCCCCTCTCACAGCGACGAACATCAGGCTGTTTATTCTAAGAGGCTGAATGTTTCTGCTGAGAGAGTTCATGCGAGACCTTCGAAACAGCAGTTGAGAAAAGTCTCAAAAGGTCCATTTTGTCAGTTGACTTATTTTTTCCCGAGCACCTTCAGGACTTCTCGTCCGGGTTTTGTTACACCTCGACCGTGGGTGATACTTGAAACATGTGTTGACGTTTGAGGTTTTAGTCGCCCTTATCTGTTTACACTGTAAAGAAATAGAAAAGTGGGGTGGCTGAGACAGTCGCACTTTCCCTGTTGCTGTTTTAGCAAAAGAAAACGTATTCTCACCGTTTCACACTGTTTTCACACCAGTCCGTTCTCTGTCTCACCATGCGATGCTGTTTGTGTTGCAGCTGTCCAAAGACCAGCGGCTGGTGTACTCAGGGAGGCTCCTTCAAGACCACCTGCAGCTCAGAGATGTGCTCAGAAAGGTAAGGCTGTGTGTGTGTGTGTGTGTGCGCGTGGATGAGGTTTAATTTGGCAACCCACCCAAATGGATTTGACCCTGTCTAAAAAAAAGCATTTTTTTTTTTATACATATGTTCAAGTAAGGATTATTTAAGCTGCAGATAATTTTCTCAAACACACACACACACACACACACACACACACACACACACACACACACACACACACACACACACACACACACACACACACACACACACACACACACACACACACACACACACACACACACACACACACACACACACACACAGAGCTTGTTCACATATCTGTGTGTGTGCGTGTGTGTGCTGTGGGAGAACTGAAACAGGCTGCCTGGGAAACAATAGCTGATCTGATGTGTTTTACCAACAACGGCATTGTGTCTGAATTCTGGCCATTTCCTCTTTAATTCTCTCTCTCTCTCTCTCTTTCTTTCTTTCTTTCTTTCTTTCTTTCTTTCTTTCTTTCTTTCTTTCTTTCTTTCTTTCTTTCTTTCTTTATCTCTCTGCTCTGTTGCTACCCTCACTTCCTCCTCCTCTCTTTCTCCCACATCCTTGCCTCGTGGACCTGCAGCAGGATGAATACCACATGATGCATCTAGTGTGTAACTCTCACAGCCCCCCAGCCTCGCCCATGCCCCGGAGCCCCGCCATGGCCAGCTCTTCTTCTTCTTCTGCCTCCAGTGTGAGTAGACCGACACACACCAACTCTCCCCTAGGACTCAAACAGTGTGTGTGACGACTTGTTTTTTTTGCAACCAGATGTGACAAAAGTGGGTGGAGCTAAGTACAAGCGAACACTGAATACGGTATTTTTAGTCGACCAAACTTGTTACAACTAACTGTCATGAGCTGAAAACACTGTGAAAGGGTTAAAGTTGTAAGACAAAAACACGGACGACTCCCAGACCAGACAAGGCTGGTCGCAGCGACCTGTCAATCACAAGGATCAGGTTTTGGGCCGTGACGTCACAGATCCACATTCAACACGGTTTCTTTGTCAACATCATTCCTTCAGTCAGGGCGGGCTGGTTTTAGTTTCACGTCTATTCTTGGCTCCACGTTACTTTACATGAAAATAATCCCAACGGGCTCCACACAGCGAGGGTAACGGACTTTACATTTGGAGGAATAGAGCGCACATGCTATTGGATCAGTACTCTGTGTCAGCGGACGTCCTCAGTTGAGGTTTAAGGAGAGTAAACGTTAGATCGGTCCGTCCCCAGTGAGCTGTAACAGCTGGAGTCACTCTGTCTTTAAAACTCGCTTTAGGTTCAGTCCCAAAAACACACCTTTTATAGAACCTCCTCTTTTCTTTGTATTCATTATTTTAAAAACGCAGCAACGTGCTCATCTCAACTTCTGATTGGTGTTCACATCTCGTCCCTCAGAGTTCAGACGGCGCCGGCTCCGCCTCCCATGCCAGTCAGCCAGCCTCCTCCTCCTCCTCCTCCTCCTCCCCCTCCTCTTCCTCTTCTGTCCCAGGAAGTTATGACGGGCTGAGGTATCGCGGCGGCGGGCCTCAGTACAACCCTCAGAGCCCCGCTGGTGTCCCTCAGTGGTAAGCAGGTCCTCCACAGTACAACTGACGTACGACTCATTCTCACTGACACTTCAGTGTTTTCCTTTAAACAGGACTACGGTGGTTTGTAAGCTGTGCTGTGATAGTAAAATATATTTCCAATGTGGATGATGAAGAGAGAAAATTAAAGAGGCAGACAGAACACGTTGTGATTAGCCTGTGTGTGTGTCTTTGTGCACAGTGTACATGTAATAACAAACATGGCGCTCCTCCACAGGCCAGATGGAGCCCAGGTCCCTTTGCAAGGAGACCTCCCTGCCAACATGCCCCCCCACTCCATGTACATGCCCATGCAGATGCTGTATTGGCAGCAGATGTATGCACGCCAGTACTACATGCAATAGTAAGTTGAAAAGATGTCTGTCAAGGTTGTTTGTATAGATTTCATCTTTTTTATAATTGCTGCCATTTTACATTATTAAAAATAGTTATATTAGTGAGAACTTCAAGAGAAAATGTACATGTTAGACTACATAGATATGATTAATTACAGCTACTTTGTGACATTCCACTCATACATTATATATATATATATATATATTTTAATGCCATTGGGATTCATTGTTCCCTTTCAGCCGATGACGTCTAGTCCTGTAAATGCAGCAACTCTCAGCTTTTTCTTATTATTTCTTCTTCTATTATTGAACAGTTATAAATGAAACCAGACCTACAAACTGAAGTTGAGTTGGTTGTATTTTCTTCTAAACATCTGAATGTTTTCTCCTCATCAGTCAAGCAGCAGTAGCTGCCTCCCAGCCTCCCAGCACCCCGCCGCCTCCCTCCCCCTCCCCCTCGCCCCTTCAGCCCGCCCAGCCCAACGAGGCCGTGCAGCCCCCCCCGCTGGGGCCCAACCCGGCCCCCAACCCTCTGCCCGAGAACCAGCCGGCCAACCCCAACATCCAGATGAACGCGCAGGGCGGGGCGGTGCTGAACGATGACGAGCTCAACCGCGATTGGCTGGACTGGTTGTACACGGTGTCCCGCGCCGGCGTGCTGCTCAGCATCGTCTACTTCTACTCCTCCTTCAGCCGCTTCGTCATGGTGGTCGGCGCCATGCTGCTCGTCTACCTGTGAGCCACTTATATTTTACACACATTTTATTTCTCACATGTGCTTTAGTTTCTATTCAGTTAACTGTATGTGTGTTTATGGCCAATGTCAGTTTTCACAAATCTTTCCCTGGGATTGAAAAAAGAATAAACATTTGAAACATTTCTATGTACGTGAGAGCTTACATTTAAAGCTTTAAACCCAAGTTTAAGAGTATGTTTGTTGGTTTTTTTCCCCCTCCAGGCATCAGGCTGGTTGGTTTCCCTTCAGGCCGGAGCAGCAGAACCTCCTCCAGCCTCCTCAGGAGGCGGCGGAGAGACACCAGGACATACAGGATATGGTGAGGACGTCTCTCAACCTCGCTGCTATTCTGTCTTAAACTCTGCAAGAACCATGCAACAGCTTTTACCTCTCCGTCCAACGTGTTGCTCCAGCTGTTACATAAACGTACTGTTCTTTGTAAGATTTCTACGGTTGACAAGTGACTAGATAAAGTTTTTAATAGATCTGCGTAAAGATTAAAAGCTGGTGACTACAGCACATGCTACATGGCCGCAGCATCCCGGGTTCGATTCTGGCCTTGGGAGCTTTATAGCATGTAATACCTCGCTCTCGCTCTCGCTCTCTTTCTCGCTCTCCCTCCCTCCTCTACACTGTCATCTGTCAAATATAAGCAAAAAATGATCTTAAAAAACCCGAAACAGACTATTCTCTGCATCAAGTTGTGGAAAAGATAACTGGATCTGCATCCAGGTAAAGATTTGTTCTTTAGGACATGGCTCAAGCTTCCACCAAGTGTCATTAAAATCAAATTTTGGAGATTAACTGCTGAAAATTAAACCAAAACATGAAGGTAATCGATGAATGTAATGATCAGATTGCATCCACGTAGCATCACATCATCAATATTTTCTGTATCGTCCCATCTCAGGAACGCCTGATGGATGAGGGGATGGACGACGACGACGATGACCGGGGTGAGGAAGGAGCTGGAGGCCCCGAGGACCAGAACCAGGACCAGGACCAGGCTGCTGCTGCTGCTGCTGCTGCTGCTGCCGCTGCCGCCGCCGCCGCCGTCGTCCCCCCCGAGCCCAGCTTCTTTACCACCGCGTGGTCCTTCATCAGCACCTTCATCACCTCGCTCGTCCCAGAGGGACGGCGCCAACCGGCCAACTAGGCAGACCCCTCCCCCTCTGCCCTACCTCTCATACACCCCTCTTCCTCCTGCCAGCAGGTACCGCTCGACAGAAGTATCACAGTTCCCACCTGTACTGTCTTAAATACCCCCAAACCATCTTCAGATACCCCGATACGTTCAAATACCCTTTTCACTCCGGACCGCCTGGTTCAACACCAGCCGGGCGGGCATTGTGAGTTCAGCAGGAGGATCAGAGAATAAAGGAAAATAAAGAAAGTTAATCCCACGATGTGTTAATGGATTAAGTGCTTCAGCAGTGATAGTCTGTTTTTTTTTCTTCTTCTGTTTTTTACTTTCATTGATCATGAATTCATTGATACGTGGTGATGGTGAGAGAACCTGGGGGGAGCTGTCTTCCATTTTAAACAGTGATGACATCATGCTTTTGAAACTTTTAAATGAGGGATGTAAAGAAAATAAAATCAGGATGAACAGGGAGATGTTGTGTCCTTAAACCGTGAAAACCCCACAACCCACAACCTAAAGACATTTCCATGTGTGCACACGATGTGCATAAAGACATTGCAGCTACTGAAGCACATTGTTTTCCCACTTTGTGTATTTGAACATTATTTACACATGTAAGTATATGCATCTTTAATTCCTGAATATATGCTTTTTTTGAATAAAAATCTTGCTGCGGTTCGACTCGTCTTTTTCTCTTCCTGTTAATGTGTCTGTAGTTCCTCTGATGTCCTGCAGGTGGCAGTATTCACACGTCTAGTAGTTTGATTGGACTTCTTTGTACTGGAACCTTCATAAATCGTTTCATGCAACAATTGTTTGTATGATTTGATGATCATAACTACTTTACATAAACGCCAAACTATGTGAAATATATTCTTAAGTCCATATTTTTTGTCATGTCCCATTTCATCATTTTCACATTGTAAACACGTTATACAATTATAATAATGATTAATGACAAATGTTTCACACAAAGCAACACATTAACAAACATAGTAAAACACAAATGCGAATACAAAGAAAAAGCAAACTGGACGAGATTCAAATATATAACAAAAGAAATAAAAAGGCAAGTTAAGTTATATGAAATAGTAACTTCAGGAAACAGACTTCTATCATGCATAGTTATGCATTATGTCTCAAAGCTTCAAGAGATAGTAAATATGTCTTTATTACAGGAAAATGTGTATGAAATATGAACAATATGGTACTTGAACAACTATGCAGTCACAGTTGAAGACAAGACTTGTTGAACCAACAGCGTGGTTCTATATATTTCTGGCCAAGTATCAACATTTATTGGAGGGATTACCATGAGAGAGTTCTGTACACACGTTCAGGGTCCACAGAGGATGAATCTCATTGACTTTGGTGATCCTCTGACTTCTCCTCTAGGTCCGTCGTCGGGCCAAAAATGTTTACCTGTCAAACACTTCGGTTTATGACCAAAAACCTGCAAAACTAATAATATTCCCATCAACCAATGCTAAATGAGTTATGTATTATTAGCTAGTTTAATTGAAAATATTATAAGAAAGCTAACTTTTTGTAGCTTCTTGTTCACATACATTTGGGAATCTGGAGTTCCTATTGATTCAACAAGCCATCAGGACCTGACTTCCCTCCATGTCACATGCAGGCTCATTAGAAAATACCGCCCACCATCCGAGTAGCTCCATCCACCTTCAGGGACTTCACTGACGTCACCTGGTAAATGGCTGAGTGTGAAATATTAAGTTACCATTACAACGTTGTAGCATGTTATGTACAATTGTGGCTCTTTATTTTATACTTTTTTACTCCCTGATTTCAAAGTCTTCTTGGCTCTTGCCTCACGAGATGAGAAGTAATTGTCAAAAAAGGGGAAAAAAACGATGTGCTTTGAACATTAAAGCGTGTAAAACATGTTGTAGTAGAAACCTGAAAATGCTTTCACGCTTAGCACATCTATATATTCTTTCAAACAGTTATTTTTCTCATAAATACTTTCACACAGAACGCGAATATTATCCGGCGAAAAAAGCGACATCTTTCTTTCCATTAATGGGAAAATGGCCGGCGAGTGTTTCACAAATGTTTGAGTTCTTGATTCCTCAGGCCGCTGCTTTGTAAAGGTCTAAAGATGGCGGACGTGGTGAACGACGCCCGCTAGAAAAATCTGCATGTCAGCATTGTCATTGTGAGCATGTTAGCATGCTAATTTAAACATTTAGCTGAAAGCACCACTGTGCCGACGAAGCACCGCCGGAGTCTCAGTGTTCTTAGAAATGAAATACCGTCTCACTGCACCGAGTGCCTTGCTCGAGGGCAGCTAAGTGGTAGAAAAAACGGTGGAGGGGGATGTCTCATTGTCTGCACCTGCTGAGAACTTGTCAGGTGTCTTTTGTATCTACGGGTCGCAGTGACATTCAGTAAAACACAGGCCACGCATTTTGCACTGGACTCCATGAAGTAGATATGTTATGTCCTTGAGTTTTAAAAGCACCTTAATGAGAGTTTGAATTTTGTTTCCCCCGGCTGGATGTTAAAAGCCGAACCTGCAGCGGGCTCTGACACTCTGTTCCTCACTGATAGAGAGGTGAGCGGGGAAGCGGCTCAGACAGCGATGCACTTCAGAGAGTCCTCCAAAACCCCCTAATCAAATGACCATGGATTTTTGTGTAGTTGGTCGTAGAAGGCCCAATTAATTATGCATGACAGCGGCTTGACGGCCGTTTGATTTCGTTACGCGCGCCCCCTCCGAGCCGCCGATCCAATCAGGTTAGGACCCCCCCCCCCCCCCCCCCCCCAATCCCTCCCTCCGTGGGGTTAGACTCCCCTTATCAGAGGGAGAGATTTCTTTAAGAGGGTGTTTGGGGCCTTGTAGGACATTTCATCATCATAATGAGTCCTTGTTATGCAGACGGCTCTCTCCTGTTTCCCTGCTATCAGGCCTCGTTGTCTTTGGGGAGGCAGCAGTTGGGCTGGACACATGCCACAGAGACACACTGACTTTATTAAGTCAGTAAGAGAGGAGACGGGGGGACGAGAGACAGAGAGCGTGACACCTGTGAGGACGGGACGGCGACGCACTGCAGCGGCACGCTTTCAGAAAAAAAAGGCCCCGAATGAGCATTTAGACGAGATGTTATTGGTTGATCACACACATGTTATACTGTGTGGTCAACCAATAAGTAACGGAACTGCTGAAGACATGCTTGAGATTATTAAGACACAGAAAATCAGCAAAAGAAAATGCTAATTATTGCACGTTTCCATCCACTACTGGTATGTGAATATTAGGCGTTTAGAGAATTCTCCAGTCGGGTGCCGTCAAACCACTGCAGAGGAAGAGGGAGCAACGAGGTGACGTATTCCAAAGAGTCAGATCAGTCAAAACCTCAAGTGATGCGAAACCATTTCTGTTTCATATTCTCTTCTCATCGCTCCACAAGGATCTGATGTCTTCGTCTCTCCCGTGGAACCTTGAGAGATATTTAAAATGACGTTTTTATCGTCACTAAATTGAGCCTTTCCACCTCTGCCCCCGAATTTACTGGAAATGCAGAAATGTATAATGTGCATACAAACAGCGGCATGCGAGGGCACTTATTGTCTTCATTACATAGTTTGTTCACCAGAGAGCAAAACAATGTGTTTGATGCGAAGCTGGAACGATTAATCTGATCGTCGAAAATCAATCTTAAGTTAAGTGTAACATTCTCAATCACCTGAAAGTGTCTTATTGCTTTCAGTTGGTTGTTGCTCCACCCTCCGCTGTCACTTCTGGTTGCAAAAAAAACAAGATGGCGACGGACAAAATGCTGAACTTGAGGCATCAAAACATCGGTCCGCAAACCGATGGGTGACGTCCACTTCTTAAATACGGTCTATGTCCGGCTTCAATAAACAATCTAAGAGATTCTTAGAAAAATGTTTTGTCATAAAGTTTTAAAGTTTTTGACTTTACATCATCGGCGTACGTTTGAAGTCAGAGGTTCTTCAACCTGCTTTTTGAGGTTGTCCCAAAATTGTATTTATTTAATTTTTTTAAACCTAAATAACCTGCAGAGGAAGTTGAAATACTCTTTTGAGCCCTGAGCAGTCTTCCTCTCAGGCTGCGATGGATTTGCTTTCTGTAATCTGGAAATGGATTTTGGCAGCTGGACAGTCAGAGCAAAAAGTGTCCTTTACATCCCAGGTGGGAGTCAGGCCCTTGTGTCATTATTTCAGAGTTAAACAAGTCATCATAATGTAGACTTGTGCGTCAGAGGTAATTTTATACAATACATGTAAAGTGAATTTTCCCGGCTGTGTCTGACAGTGAAAGGAAAACTTGTAACAGCGTCTTCTGGCCGACGTGATCCTCCGACTCACTGCTGTCAAAAACACGCACGAGATATGTTTGTGATTAACTTTGTGATTCAATCGACTCTCAAACAAAACAACCTTTTGCATTAGCTGAAGAGCTCACATTGTTTGTTGTGGTGCATAGAGTTGTTTGATTTTAATAATCTATATATAAATCAATTTAGGGCACGGTAGAATAGTAAGAGCAGCACCACATACTACGCAGTGACTATTCTCTCCACTTAAAGAGCCACTGAGGAGCTGCTATACTGTGAGAATTAGTAATTATGTGCGCTTCCAATAATAAATACCAAATTTAACAAAAAGTTCAGATTAATGACACCGTTCTTTACGCTCAAAAGCACCTGGAGCGGATTGCATTGACCTCATTGAGTCCACCTGCATCAATTATCCTAAAACAAGGATGTTCCACTTGGTTTTTGGAGGCGCAGACACAAATAACACAAATTTATACACGTATATGTCATATAAAAACTGATTACCACTTACTACACTATCTTGTGTTTTGTGTGAACACAGTGAAGGTTTCTGGAACTTCACCTCCTAAAACTAAAGTCTGAAGATGTCCAAACATTTTGTCAAACACAAACACAAACTCGTTGTTCTTACACTAACTTTGTTCTGTGTACTACAAGTGTTGCTGGAGTTTTGACCAATGTTTTGTATGTTAAGTAGATTTTTGGAAAATAACTACAGCTGTCAGCTAAATGTGGTCTGAGAAAATGTTCAATATTTCCCTCTAAGATGTAGTGGAATATATAAAGTAGCAAAAAATGGGAAAACTCCAGTAAAGTACCTCAATACAGTGCAATACTTTGTTTCACATCTGATTTGGGTTTTTTCCTTAATGGCATTACTAAAAAAGGGTCCAAGAAACATCAGAAGTAATCTGACAGCAGCCTGAACGTCAGACTACATTTGGTCTTAAAACCTAAAAAATCGTTTTCTACTTGAGCAGAAATCCCACCGTTTGTGAATTTAGCTCGAGCTCTGTCAGGAAGTCCTGTCGTCTCCGCTTGTCCTCGTGCAACTTTGCCTTCAAGGTGCATTTCCCTTCTGAAAACAGATTTCCCCCCATCGTTTGCCAACAGGTTGCACATTTCAGCACAAACTCTCGTTGTGGTCGTCTGGAGTCCTTCGTCTTCCCCGAAGCACTTTGTGGCCGGTTTGTTAAAAGCGCTTTATCGCTAAATTTGACTTGGCACGTCTTCGTCAGGACAGACTGCGGCTGATGAGACTCCTGACCTGCAGATAAAACATCCATTAAGTGGCTTGTCTGGGGGCCCTTTCTCTACTCTGGCCCTCATTAGCATATTGTTAGCCATTCGCTGGATGGCCCGCAGCAATGGCCGCACGCTGCCGTCGTGCAGCCAGTCACCACGCCATAAAGAACCACCTCTCGCTCGGCTGTCGTGCTAAATGACGTCTCCGACATTGTAATGCTCGCCGGCTGTCCTCCTCCAGACGATTCAAACGACCGCTAAAAGCCCGGGGGAGGGAGGGGGAGGGAGGGGGAGGGGGAAGGGCCAAAATGCAAAATTGATGGAAATGACATTAGATTCAGCTCATGCTCCTCACTGTGTAAATTATGCCCCAAAATGGACTCTCTTGCCCGACTGTTGGCTCCAATTTGTTAGGCCATACCTCACGGTGGCTCGTCTTGCCCTTCCCCTCTCCCTTTAATCCAATCAGAGCCACACTGGGATGTTATTTATTTGTTTATTTATTTATTTTCCGAAGGATGTAACCGATTCTTATCGGGGCAGAAGTGGGGCCTTCTTCCTGGTGAAACGGTGACTAACGTCCCAGCCATCGATCCGTCAGTTCGTCTGCGGTGGCGGGTGATGGTTCTGGTGATAGACGACAGTGTGTGTGTGTGTGTGTGTGTGTGTGTGTGTGTGTGTGTGTGTGTGTGTGTGTGTGTGTGTGTGTGTGTGTGTGTGTGTGTGTGTGTGTGTTTATATGTATGAGTGTGTACACTTTGCTGGAGTCAATAGTGCAGATATGGGTGTGTGTTTTCAGTCCATTGTGATTGAACATGTGCACATGAACATCAGAACATGGAATGTTATTTTGAGCGGATCTCTCGTCTGACTTGACTTTGTTTTATTTTTAGGAGGCCTAATGAACATTTTTGGACCCATTCAAACATCCACATCAAAGTGCAGCTGCTTGCCTGTAATGTTTATGCTCATAAAAGCGTCGGCAAAATGCCTAAAATGTAAATCTACGACATTTACGTGCTCCCATTGAAAGATATTTGGGATGCGTTTCGGTTCCAGGTCTATTAGCTTTTACAGAACATTATGATTTATGATCTCAGCGCTGGCTTTAATATTTTAACAACTCCTCAGAGTGGATGTTGTTCAGTCTCATTAAGATCATCATTCATTTTGTCATTTTTTGGCAGAATCACAGAATCTTACTTTTCCTTCTTGGCAGGGGACATCCTCAGTTAAAGCAGAGATAAGGCTGCTGTTATTCTATATATCTATGTATTCTATACGTGTTGGTCGGCCGGTAATGTTTTCACCTTGTGAGTCTGTGTGTGAGTCATCGTGGCCAATGTGTAGATCTGCAGACGCCAACATTATCACAGAGTAACTTTGCCAGGCGTTATATGTTTGTCTGTCTGTGGGACAGGTGTGACGTCAAAGACGAGCGTGGTCCGAGCAAGGCTGCTGATCAGAGGGGGTGGAAGTGGGGAAGGGGCCCCCTCACTTTACGCCCCTGGACCGATTTGGCATTTGCAGCTGGTGTGATCCCATCACAAGATCTCTAGTTGTATTATTGTCAACAAGAAAAGACCAAAACCAACGACAGCTCAATGGCCGTGGCTGCAATAATTCTAAGAGTTAAGTTTCTCATTGTCTTGAAAAACAAGCAGGTCATTTTCTTGTGATAGTATTTAAATAAAGTGATGACAAATTCATTAACTCATGATCTTGAGAGTTTAACAAAGTGATATGTAGAACTTTCCAGCTTCTCTTTCCTGTCTGTGGCTCTCAACTCCAAGACTTCATTCATCCTTAAAACAGGTTTCACAATTCTCTAACACAGCTGGGCACTGTATTTTTTAAGCAAACGTTACTTTAACAGAAGGAAATAGTGCGTGTGTTGGGGACTACTTTCAGGGGCGTATTAATCCACATTTGGTGCTGTAGTCAGTATTTCTGGCAGCAGGGTGGTGCGTGCGTGAGATAGAGTCCAAATAAACTACAGCGTCGGTATAATATGACACAAGTTTACTGACAGGAACCAAGGACAAAAGCACACACACAGACTGGCAATGAGAATGAAACTAAGGGAATGTGTGGCGGTGGAATGTGTGGCGGTGGAATGCGTGGCCGTGGAATGCGTGGCGGTGGAATGCGTGGAATGCGTGGCGGTGGGTATTTCTACTGCTGGTGATCTGGTGATTGGCGGGACGAACGGGGTTACAGGTGGCATGAGCGGAACATATCACTCAGTACAACCGTTTTTTATATTTCTTGGATAACAATGGAGCTCTATGGCGCAGATTGTTGGTTTGTGTCTGCGCGTGGGATTTGTTCATAACAAGAAACTAGAAATCACCAAATTTAGACTTTAATCTTCCTCAACCTTCAGTGGAAATAGTGGATTGTTACAGCAGTACAAAATAAAACGATATCACAAAGGGAAGAAAACCCCCCCCAGAAATAACAGATAAATATCTACTGAAAGGACACGATGAGGATTGAAATGTGTTATTGTTTCCTAAAGGACATACATCTGATGATGTGTGCTTCATTAAAACCAAGTAAAGCCAATTTATTCAGAAGTTCAGAAACACATCTCTGTTTTCAGCTTTAGCAATATATTTACCAGCTCATCAAAGAGGCTTTTTAAATAGTTTATTAAGCTTAAGAAGTAGGAGAACTTTACACCTAAAGGAACACTTCATCCTTCAGTTTATCAGAGAAAAAAATCTAATTCAAAATCACCAAATTTGCAGATGCAAGGTTTTCTCTGGACAGGATTTATTGGTTCAGGAATATTTGTATAAAAGAAGAATGTGCTGTTCTGAACTGTTTTCACCTTTTTGAGAGTTAAAAGTGTTTGGTTCCAAATCTGACTGATCAGCCACGTCACGTAATGTCTGTGACACATTAGTGGCTTTTTGTTTCAATATTTAAGAGGAAAAAAACATTATATGTTAATAAGTTGCTGTGAATATTATAATATAGACCGGATTGTGTCGAGGAACAGATCTGGACGAGGCTGCAAAAACATTTCTGTTGAATTGAGGGTTCACAAGAGCACAACAGCTTCTTTAATTCTTCTAAGCACACAGCCAACACGAATACTTGTGTATATGTGATATTTAATTGTTTTTTTCCCCTTTTAATAAAATCTAAAACACATTCTAAAAACCTGTTTTTCTTTTGTCATTGTAGGATTTTTACGGGGAAATTAATTTAAACAATTTCACCACAAGGATGCAACATTAAAATGTGAGAAGCGTGAAGGAGTCTGAAAACGTTCTGGATGCACTTTATTGATGTAAAGAGTTATATGCTGACTGCAGCTTCTCTGCAGCTCTAAAGGTTTTCAAAATGAATCTGGTAATTCTCTGTTAAGTCTGTAGAGTTAATATTCAGACTCGGAGTGCAGCTTATGGCTCGCTTGCAGATAAATATTCTTTGTGAATGTAGTACAACAGTCGACCGCTAGGTGGTGGTGTAGGCTGCGTTTTAAGATCGTTTAAAGGAGGTTTATATCATGATGACGCTTTGGAAGTAGAATCATTTCTGCTTCTGTTTTTGTTGTCTTTCTCAGTGACACTGAACTTCTTGGCAACTTATTTACTGTTCTGTTTTTTTTCACAATACAAACAATATTTCATCCCATAAACGCCAAACTAGGAGATACAGAAGACTTTTTTAATACTTGCATGGGACAAAAATGAATTAGAGATATATTAGATCAGATCAGATAGAAATAGAAAATGTCTCACTGTGTGACAGGTGGTACAGAGACCTTAATAAATACCTGTGTCAGTTCTCAAATTAATTTACAATTCAATTTATTTCTGATCATCTGTGATTCATGGAGAGAGAAAAGTCAGTCAGTGAAAAGAAAGAACTCAGAGTTTTGGGTGGTGATATATATTTCTCAAGGTTTACAAATAACATTTTTTTTTTAAATGTGGCATAGTACATTACACATTATTTCCAGAGAGCAAAATAAATATATTGCACTTAAAAATCATCAAAACAACAATCTCGTTCGGTGTCGTATTTGTATTACGGCATTCAAAAGAAAACTTCTTGTTCAAAAATGATTTTCTTTCTGTGGTGAGTCGGGACTGTGCGTATGGTTCAAAGGAGGGAAACAAAAGTGTTTTTACATTTACACTGATGGAAATCAGCATTCAGTTCCTCTGTACACACTGACAAACAAAGCTCAGGTTGCTCATCAGTAAAGGACCGAGATCTGAATTCCAAAGCAAAGAAGAAGAAGAAAGGTCAAAATACCAGATGTTTTTGACTCTCCTCGATAAACAGATGAGGTAAAACTGCTCGCACATAAATAACATGCAAGGGGTCAGATCAGAACATGTGTGTCCATGTTTCACTGCAGCGGGCTTCATATGATGTTCAAACGGGGCAAACTGTGTTACAGTGTTCGTGTTACCAGCTCATGTGTCACTTTAATGTGTGTTTGAATTCTGCACAGAGCAGCATTACAAGTGTCTTCATCGTCCATCACACTCACACCTGAATGAACTTAACTCTCCACTTTGCATGCGTCGGAAATGCTGCTTTCATGATGCGAGAAGCTGAAATATTTCAGTGTTTCTTTGGATTTTGTGAATAAAATGTGAAAAAAAAAGTCCAACACAACCAGCGATTTAGTTAATTATTGTGTCCTTAATTAAGTCATATTGTTGCTGAGAAAGTAAAGGTCTTAGTAGAGCCTGATAAATACTGGATTTATTTTTAAGATGATAAAATGTTTGATATTTTAAAGTAAAAAAATAAATAAATAAAATAATCAGCCAATTAATGTACAACATAAACCAACATATTTGATAAGGATCTCTTAAATCAGTTTGGTTAAGAATTTAAAACGACGATTAGTCATCGATGGGAACTTTGAGAAATGATTAATCGTTTCAGTCATTTGTTAAACATTTACTGCTTCTCGGGATATTAAGCATTCATTTGTGATTTATGATAATAAACTGAATATTTTGGGGGTCTTGGACTGCTGGTTGAAAAATAACAACATTTAGATTTCTCATGTTTAGCTCTTAGAAATTCTAACTAATATTTCAAACTTCTTTCTGACATTTTATAAACAACCATTTTCAGCAGAGTAATCAATAACAATACTTGTTAAGTTGTTGCAGCTCCAAAATAATTTTACAGATGAAGATTACCAAACAGCATTCAGCGACAGTTCTTAAATAACCTTTTACATATTTTAGCATTTCTGTGCTGCAATTGTGTCCGACACGTACACAGATATCAGTTTGAGTCTGGCTCTAGTTTTTAGAACTCGGTTATAGAAAACAGAGTTTTTGGATGTTGGAGCTCCTGGATTGAAAATATATCTTCATGATGAAGTGTATTCCAAAACAACAGCAATAATTGTCATTTCAGGCAGGACCACATCATCTGTGTAGCTTGTATTTCTTCATATTGTTTCAATAAATTAATCTATCTTCTCCACCAGTGAGCTGCCATTCGTATGCACCAGGTACTGAGTGTGAGTGGACTCCAGCAGCTTCTTCCTCCTCCCTGCATGTTTTAAATGAGACGGCAGAGAGCCATTATTTCCAGGTGTGGACGCCCTGTCGACACGCTCTGATGCAGCCGTGAATCAGCTCGGTAACACCTGCTGAAGACCAGACGCTAACAGGCTGCACGTCAATGCACGGCGCCGGAAAAAAAACACTGTGAAGTTTCTCCCCAGATGCTGCTGTCTGTTTACAATGAAAACACATGAAGTCACACTGCTAGAGGTCAAAATGCATGATCCACGAGTTCAACTTCTACCAGTGAAAATAGATTGATGAGGGCTATCCTTTATGGCCCGTTTCACACAGTGAATTAAAATATGACAATTTTAAAACTTGTGATTTGAGCTCGACAGATGATGTGGATAAATCCCTCGTAGTGAAAGCCCGGTCACACCAGGAAGTAGCCACCAGGTGACTCTGGACGACTCTCAGGGCGAGTTGATGAGCTACTGTGGCTTGCACGAGCTAACCGCTAACGTGCTAGCACTGGTCAGTCACAACAACCCTCTTGAGTCTCGTTGTAGTGTCTCTGTACCGGGCAGTTTTAATCCCGTGTGTTTCAGGATTTCATTTTGAGGAGAGGAACAAAAAGCTCTCCAAGCTAGCTGGTTTGTGAACTGTCAGTTAAGAAGCTCATCGGCTATGATTCCCAACATGCAGTTTTGTTCAAAAGACACATATGTACCATCAACTCATCACTCCTCCTTTGTGGAGCAGTTGACACTTCAGCAGAGGCGGTTGAATAAAAGTGTTGAGAGGAACACAGCTAATAAGCTACGATAGCGAGCAACATGTTGGACTCTCCGTTCCCTCAGATGTCCAGCACTGTCTTTGCTGACTGACAGTTTGCTGTCGGCCAATGGTGGACAGCGTAGTCTCACATAAAGAGAGGGCTGGCTCCACACATTATCTTTCTGCTATAGTGTTCTTTCTTTAAACCAATCATCATCGTCTGAAGCGCTGGATGTAGCGACGGTGCTCTTGCTAAAGCAAAAATAATAGCAGAAGGGGAAATGACGGCTGAAATAAGCGGCCAGTGGCAGGCTTTCATCTACAGTCTACATCCAGTGAGTCAGAGTTACCAAAGGGCAACCCGAGGAGAAATATTCGTTCAGATTCATCCACAGATTCCATTGAAATTAATTGATTTTTTGCTGCCAAAGTTTGCGGTTTTACATGCTGGTGTGACCGGGCCTTTAAAGTCTCAGAGCTCATCCATCCCATATTATTCCATATAAAGTTTACCCAGCGTGTTTGTCTACTGCTGTCAGCATGCGTCCTATGATTTCTTTTTTTTTTTTGTTTTGCACTCTACAGTGAGAATTTTTCCAATGAGTAAATGTTTCATCTTTGTACAATGCGTTTCAACACGTTTCTCCCATTATTTTCAACACAGAGTGAGGTTTGAACTGTACACATGGCTGGCTTTCAAGGAAACGGAGGAAGGCTGAGACTCTGATGCTGAAATGTTCACAGACTCAGATCCTCGGTGGCCCGACGCGCTGTAGCATCAGATGAGTCCCCCCAAAAACGTTGAAGGGTCACACAGCAACCTGGCCTCTTTAAAGCCTCGGTGGAGACCCTGTAGGGACTGTTACACCTTTAGAGGTTCTTCTAAATATTGTTTCAATAAGTTTAAATTGAGGCTCCACTTTCTGTTCTGCAAGAACAAACATGCTGCTTGCCTCGTCTCGCATTAGGTTTTATAGTTTGTTTTGAGGTTCGCAGTTTGTACAATGTCACTAAAGTGTTCACAGAAACGTGCCGATGTGTCCGCAGACAGTCCTTCTAGCTTCTGAACGTTGTGGACCAGTATGCCACATCCTCTTCGCCTGCGGGTGAACTATTTACAAAGACCAGGGGGGGGACGATACAAACAGGAGGAGGAGTGATGAGCCGGAGTGGAGAAATAACTGGTTGCACTGGATTGGGGATCAGAGCGAAGACGGGCCGACTCCTCCCCAGGACGGAGTCATACGAAGGGCGTCATGACCGTGGAGGAGTGGCGGAGTCCCTGGATGGCGGCATAGGGCCCCTGCTGGAAGTAGTGGTGGTAGCGGGGCATGTGGAAGGAAGGGAAGGCCGGCCCGCTGCCCTGCATGGTTCCAGCCAGAGCGGTGGGCGTCAGCGGCATGCCCAGCCGGCTGTAGGGGGGCAGGGAGCCTTGGACGGGGTGGGGCAGGGAGCCGGAGCCCATGGCCGACAGGGACTGTGGGTGCTGGAAGCCCGAGAAGCCCGAAGCGGTGGTGACCCAGGAGCTCAGGGAGAGGTTGTCTGAGGCGGTGAACGCAGAACCTGCAGGAGACACGGGAGGATGTAAATATTAGGGTCATGCATACTCAGGATAAACTTCAAATAAACTTCCTCTTCCTTTGTGCCACATTGCTCCAAAAACACAGTTTGAGTCAGTGCCAAATACAGCGTCCTGCTGCAGGAAATATTCAATAGAGCACCAAATTTGTGAAAATTGTTCCCAACAAATGCGCTTCTTCTTTATGTCTGAGCACGGGTTGATAAAAACTACAGAGCCCAGTTGTGTGGACACTTATTTGTAGGCAGTATTTAAAGATTTACGTCTTCAGTAGGAACAAACAGATTTATGGGATTATGGGATTTGTTGACGATAAGAAAAATATGAATTAAGTTCTTATTTTGCTGTTTTTAAAGGATCCCTCTCCTCTCGGGTCTGCGCTGAGGCGACTCACCTCTGGTGAGTCCACAGTGTCCGTCCTCGTTCAGGTTCTCCTCGTCGCCGGCGTAGGTTCGGATCGGCGACCGGGCGTACGAGTGCTTGTGGATCAGATTCTCAACACTTTCCCTGCAGCAAAAGTCGAAGAGAGAACCCCAAAATAAATCTCTTTTTTTCCACATTAGGTTTTCATTTTGTGGAGTTGCAACCCACGAATACAAAGTCTGTTTTTTTTCAGACAAAAGTTAAATTGTGGGATTACGATAAAATGTTGAACATCATTCTTAATATCTGGTACAACCTTCATGTATTGTGTTCACTTGTATTTTCTATATCAGAATATTTTAACCAGCACTTAACAATCTGTGACCTGTTAAATACTCTGACTCGTCAATAACTAGTCGATACTTTAACCTCTTTTTCTGAGTGAACACTTAAGTGTCACATATTGTGGTCACAGATTTTCAGTGTAACACCAGTTTGTTTTATTATGTCTCCGCATATTTCTTTGCATTCATGTAATATTTTGTTTACATGTCTGAACATGAGTGTGTCCACTCTGTTTGTGCAGACTCTGCATGTAGATTTGGACGTGTGTGTGCGTGTGTGTGTGCGTGTGTGTGTGCGTGTGTGTGTGTGTGTGTGTGTACGTTTACCATCCCACAAAGTGCATTAGCTCATTTGAGTCTTGTCAGATCGCACTTCTCAAACACAGTGACACAAATTGTTAGGGGAGGTAGTGAGCATGTGTGTGTGTGTGTGTGTGTGTGTAGGGGTGTGTGTGTGTGGGGGGGGGGGGGGGACAGGCAAGTGGTCTGCATCATGCGAGCCATGCGTCCACATTAGCAGCCCCCGCCCCTCCAATTAGGTTAGGGAAGTGCAATATCTGTCAGCAGACGAGTACAAATGTGTGTGTTTTTATCAGCGCCGGGCCTCTCCGGCACAGAGGCCACCGCAAACTCCCACAATGCACGGCAGGGCAGGGGGGAGGCAAGGGGGGGGGGGGGGGGGGGCGTAGAGGGCCATGCTGGTTTCAATCAGTCACTGCAGCCAATTGAATTATAGTGTGTTTTAGTGCAGTGGCCGACTCCAGACTAATGTGATTTCTGCAGCTCCCCGAAGATCAATTGATCAGGTCTAATTCACAGCCCTCAAAAAGAGAAAGACGGAGGAGGAGGAGGAGGAGGAGGAGGAGGGGGGGGTCTGGCTCAGATTCGGTCGTCTCTGGTTTGGGATGTTTGATTGAGGGAAATGAGCAGATGGTTTGATTTTGTCAGCTGATTTTGTCCGTAGTGCCGGAATCAGGAATTACGAGAAGTGTGTGTTTTGGCAGCGTCCATAAAAATCCTTTGGATGGGGATTTGTAACTGTAACTGTGTGTATGCGTGTGTGTGTATGTGTGTGTGCGTACTTTATCGTATTATTGCTGCTTCATGTATTGTACCATATTTTACATGAGACAGATGCCACACACACACACACACACACACACACACACACACACACACACACACACACACACACACACACACACACACACACACACACACACACACACACACACACACATTAAACTACAGTGTAGGGGAAATGAAAGAAAGAAAGGACAAAGGAAAGAATGAAAGAAAAGTGCAGAGACAACATCAAGGGAAACGAGATGTAAAAAAGACCGAAAGACAAGAATGATTGAATGAAAGAAAAAAGATGAGATATACAAGGAGAGCTGGAGGAAAGGAAAGACAAGAAGGGAAGAATAGAAGACCGGAAGAGAAGGCAGAAAGATAGAAGGACGAGAAATGAAAGAGTGAAAGAAAACAGGAAAAAAGACAATGATAAGAGATGAGAAAAATAAGAAAGAAAGACAACAGTGGAAGAAAGGAAGGAAGAACAAGAAAAGAGAGAATGACAAAGAAAGAAGGAAGGACAGCAAGAAAAACAGACAAAAAGAATGAGAGACAAGAAAAGGAAACAGAAATAAATGAAAGATGTAATGAAGAATAAACGAGAAGATAAGAATAAAAGAGAGAAAAGAACGAGTCAAAGAGAAGAAGGATGAGAAATATAAGAAGGAAAGAAGAGACCAGAAATAAAATAAGGAAGGAATGACTAAAAAGATAAAAGATCAGACAGAAAAGATGGACACGAAAGAAGAAGAAGAGAGAAAATGAACAAAGTTCAAAAGAAATACGATGAATGAATGAAATCAAGGAGAGGATGAAGCCTGTAAAATGGAATTGTATGTTTCATTCTGACACCAGCAGAGAAGAATAAACACAGTAGCGTCTGTATTCACTAATAAACAGCAGGATAACACACACACACACACACACACACACACACACACACACACCACACACACACACACACTCGTCCCTCATTGTGTTTATCGTGGTCTGTAAACATGTAGTGCAGGACCCAGAATCCCCTGTACCTCTCCATGTCGGTGAGCCGTGACGAGTCCCGGAAACCTTTGGCGAACGGGTTGCTGTCGATCTTCAGTTTGGTGATCTGAGAAACGCAGCCGGAGAGAAAAGAGTTGATGTGTCACCGAGTCCTTTGTTCACCCGGCCGAGCATGTTCACGGTCGGCTTTGGTCTCAACATGCTCCTCCCTGCAGCCCGGCTCACAATACATTTACTCAAGTATCTAAAGTACCATGTTTAGATACTTGTGTATTTCCATTTCATTCATACTTCTGCTCCACTGCATGTAAAGTATAGTTGAAATATATGAATATGCATTAGGAAAAAGATATATAATAATACACATAAAAGTAATGTATTTCTGAAATAATGAGTACTTTTACTCTTGGTACTTTAAGTACATGTTGAAGCTCATAATTCCTACTTTTACTTGAGTAAGAGATGTGAACACTGCTTCCACCACTTCAGATACCTCCGATACTTATATTAACCTAAATATTGATTAAATATGTGTCGGACAATCTCTCAAATGGAGTTTATAGCTAAAATATTGTTTTAAAGTTAATCCAAAAGAAGAAAGAAAAAGAGGACACGTGCCCATTGGTCCCCGTCAGCTGTCAATCACTCACCAGCTGGTTCTGATAGGCCGTGACGGCGGTGAAGACGGTCTCGACGAAGACGAAGGTGCGGAACTCCTCGGACTTTAGGTTGAGCAGAGAGGCCGTGTGGTCCTTCTTCTTGATGATGTGGACCCGAGGCTGGTACTTGTGCATGGAGTTGAGGATGATCTGCAGAGGACAAGGAGAGCCACGATCAATGGCGATCAATGACGATCAATGACGATCAATGACGATCAATGACGATCAATGACGATCAATGACGATCAATGGGAAATGTACAGGTTCAACAGTCGCACTGTCAGGGGCGACCAACAGACAGATATGACACTGAAGTCATCTAGTAATTTAAAGACGTCACCTCATTATGGAGGACATTTTTCTCTGCGTTTAATAATTAGGGTGAAATCAGGTGCAGTGAATACTTTTTGCATTTATTCGATATGTTTGCAATAAAACTAACTTAACTTAAAAAGCCCTTAAAGTGCTGCAAAATGATGTTGATTTCAACAAACATCTGCTGATGAAGACCGTGTGATGTGATCAACAGCTCCAGAACAACTAAAGGGACCGTACGATGAGAAAGTTTTCTCCATTCGATTAGAAACTTTAAAAAATAAATCCTGCTCCAGATCTTTATCCTTCTATTCATTTTATAAACACAACAAAATATTGTCGATAAATAAACAAAATATAAAAATAAAATTAAAAAGTAAGACATCTGTAAATAAATACTGAAATAAAACTGCAACAGAAACATTTGTAGAGTGGTTTAATCTTCTTCATTGCTCCTGACTCTGTGCAGCTTTGCATATCATTTGAAATGGAAAACTTTCATATCCGACCAACTGACTAAAGGAGGAGAAGAACGACTGAGAGAGAGAGAGAGAAAACGAGAGGAAGACAAACAGCTGAGCTAGTAAACCAACAGCGTGAGACGAATATTAAAACAATGGTGGAACGAGGTGAATATATATATATATATATATATATATATATATATATATATATATATATAGAGAGAGAGAGAGAGAGAGAGAGAGATAGAGATAGAGAGAAGAGAGAGAGAGAGAGAGAGAGAGAGAGAGAGAGAGAGAGAGAGAGAGAGGAGTGTGAACAGATACAGTTGTTCACACTAAAGCAGCAGTTTTCCTGTCTGGCTGCAGCCCAGAACACTGTTAATATCTCTCCGTCTCAACCGCTGACTCAGGACTATTACTACCAAGTCAAATACAGATGTGTGTGTGTGTGTGTGTGTGTGTGTGTGTGTGTGTGTGTGTGTGTGTGTGTGTGTGTTTTAACACAATATAGGTGCTAAAGAATGCAGGTTTTCTAGTGTATAATTCATGTTTGATACAAAATGATGCACCATTATTACATTACTTGATTTGTTGCCAGTAGGACTGATTATTTCAGTCGATAAACTACAAAAAGTTATTATAGTTACTATAGTTTTTATTGTTAAAAGTAATTTATCAAATCATTTGTCCATTCAGCAGATTTCTTTATTTTTAGGGTGTTTATATTTTCGATACAATATTTTATTTTTGATTACTTTCAGGTTACCTCTGTTTTAGAATGTGCAGCTATAAGTAAACATTTATTTCATTTAAATTATTCATAAATTCATTACAGTACGTCTCTCTGTAAATACATTCCTTACATATCAATTCTGCTCATTAATACATAAATAATTAATAAGCAGACTATTGAATTATATATTTACCAGATGCAGCAGCATTTATAATTACACAGACATAACAAAAATGTTTCTCTGGTCATCAGATTATGGGAAATATTGTTTCTGAATTTTAATAAATATTATAATAATTTAAGAGTTTTGTTTTCAAAAGATGATAAAATGAATTTAGTAGCTTTTTTTCTTGCTCTTTAAAAATGTTAACATTCAGTTAGTGGCAAAAATTACCTTTTTGCTCTTTAAAATACAGACGACCTCATGACCATTTTTTGGGAGGTATAACTTCATTAATTCTCCTTAAAACAAGCAACTTTAGTATAATTTTACCTCGTAAAATATTTGTTAAAACATATCCAAAACCTGCTTAATATCTCTTTTACAAACTACTGTTTCTACAATATATGGATTACTATCAATAAACAATATATACAAAATAAAAGAATATGTTTCTGACAAAAGTCACAAATAAATAATAAAAGACATATAGGATACAGTACAGTACATTTAAAAAAATGTATTTTATGTACCGTGTTTGTTTTGGTAACTTTCATGTCAGGAGCTGTTTTTGGAAAACGTCTAACACACACACGCGCGCGCGCACAAACACACATACACCCTTGAATATAATAATCGCCTTGTTTCCCAGACTGTCTTAGCTTGGCTGGCTAATTATTGGATGAGCGTTGGATGTGTCTTGGTTGTGAGTGTGTGTGTGCGTCTGCTCCCTGCCTGCTTGGCGTGGTGCCTCCAGTGAAAGGAGGATTAAAGCAGCGATTTGCTCTTGTCAGAGGAGTAATTATAATGTCACGCCGGTCTTTAAACCTGACAGAGGCAAAGCTTTGTTTGTCTTAACGTCCAATTAGGTCGATATCTTCTGATAACGAGGGTTAAAATATGAGACAAAGGAGGAATAAAAGAAACACGTGCTCACATGTCCGTGTTGGTCCAGCTCGTTGTTTGTCAGCTTGACTTTCTCGAAGGAAACCATTTGCTTCACGAGCTGCTCTCCGGTGAACGGGGAGTCCGGGTGCACGTAGAGTCTGCAGGAGAAGAAGGAGAAGAAGAAGAACGGACGGTCACATCCTCAGCTGTGATTGGCTGAGAGGCGTTTGAAGCGAACGTTCAATACCCAATCAGAGAAGTTAACGGGTTGAATATTGCCAAAGAAGCTTTATTATGATGTCATAGGCCTACTGTGAAGCATTCGTCAGGTTTCGTTTTTTAAAGGTTTTTGAGGATGTTTCAACATTGGAGAACAAGACAGGATTGTCCTGCACGTGTGGGGATTTAGTGAAACATTTAACCAAAATAGGCATCTTGGACGTTTATTTATGATGGGATTATAACCGCAGTCATGCACGCTTTCAACCAGGATATTTTCAACAGAGTTCGTGAGTCCACGTCCTTTAATATAACCCCACCCGGACACAAAACGAGTCTCCTTTTTTATTTGTATAATATATATATAATATACAGTATAACACAAAGTCAGGAATAAGATTTTCAGAGAGAACTTCTTTATTTATTTGTGTGTTGAGTCTAAACACATCAGCACATTACATTGTGCATACTCATCGTGTGTAACTTTTTAACTGTAGAATATAAACTTTATTGCCAAACCCACAAATTCGCAGAAAATAAAACACCAAGGACATGGCTCTTGTCGTTGCCTGAGTGCATGGCATATATAGTGACTAATGCTAAAAACAAACACGGCTTCAGCATGGCTTATTGCTTGAATTGACATCTTCATAACATCAATCAGCGGCATGACTGTTCCCAGATGCTTCCTGGGAAAGATTCAATTATTTCATCGGTCTCCATTACGGCGGTGGCCTCGCGGAGCTCTTTGGTCCCCCCGGTTCTTCTTCACGAGTTTTTGTTGAAGTTTAATTTTAAGAAAAACAATATCACATTTTCACAACAGTTACTTCTGTGAAGGTGAGACCCGTTCGTCTGTTTAAAGCATCCGATGAATGTTAAGTGAGACTAACATAAAGAAGAAAGTTAGTTTTACGCAGAGGATGTGTTGAGCGTCTTTAATGAGTCACTAGCGGGCTGAGTCTGTGTACCTGGCGGGCAGAGGAGGGTCGGCCTTGCCGGCCACCAGCCAGGAGGAGCGGTGGTAGGCGTACCGGTACCGCTTGTTGTCCACTGGGACGATGTCCATCAACACGATGTACTTGGAGTCCTGGTCCACCCCGGAGAAAGAGACCCGGATGGTGGGGAACATCCTCCTGATGGAGCAGTGACAGGTGATGTTATAATGAATATATAACTATAGTATTGTTGGTGTCATTATTTATTGTATTAGGATTCATTATTATTACGATTAATAACAATAATAATAATAATTCCATATTAATAATTATTAATAATATTTGCTCGTGTGTGGCATGTGTATGTTCTATATGAGTCCATATATTTTTGGAGTTTCTTGGATTTGTTAATCAATTATTTGTACATTTTATTTCCTAAATGCTACTTTAGAGCCTCCCAGGAAGGCGAGAAATATAATTTAGATCTCGGCCTATTGTTTTTTTTTTGCCTATTATTTAGACAAATTACTAAAGTATAAAATTACTCGAAAGATTCAAATACCTTTCATGTTTCTTTACTAAAAACCCTCCAGTTTGCTTAAACTGTAAGACCTCATTGTCCACAGCTGCAACTCAGCTTTTATGTCCTCCATTATGTATTACGTTGTGCATAAACTTGTAATATATCAAATCATTATTTATTATTATGAGTGGACATCCACACATACATGTTTGTAACCTATAGCTTGCTCTTTTTTAAGGTCAGTGAAACATTAGATTTAAGTGTTTCAAACGACGGCACGTTCATGTAAACTCTTCAGGTGTGTCTGCGGAAAACTCTCAGAGAGCTGCAGATGTTTTAAAGTTGCAAAATAAAAGTGTGACAGTGACCCTGAACACCACATTAGGACAATAGAGGTTATTGTTTATTCGTTAATTAATTGTGTTATTCATATTATTATTATTATTATTATTAAAGTAATAAAAGAATAAGAATAAGAGTGAGAATAATTAGAATAAAATAAAGACATTCGACCCGTTTACCTTCCAGACTTGGTGATGATCATCTCGGTGCCGAGGTCGTGAAATTTGTCCCACAGTTCTTTGGTCTCCAAGGTGCACGAGATCTTCGCCATCTCCTCGCTCGGGATGCCGGGATTGGTGGGGATGAGCGGCTCCGTGCACACCGCGGGCGCGCTCCCGCTGAAGTCCCCGTGCCCGTCCAGGGAGGACAGGTCAGCCAGAGACTGCTGGCTGCAGGAGGACTTCTCCACAAATTGTTCTGTTTGTTGAAGCAAACGGAGAAATAAACAGATATGTGAAGATGATTTTAAAAAGATATCTTATTTACATTTGTTGTGATCAGAGACAGCAGCAGCTCTGTGTCATCGAGGAGTAAAAAGAGAAATACATGTTGGTGAAGTCAGTGAGCATCTAATATTGTCTGTAGTCTAATATATTTTAATATTTCCCTTTATCATTATCATTGTTGTTATTATCCACACTGTTCCATATACGTCTCCTGCATTTTGCATTTGGTATTTAAATCTATAACACAGGTTTATCGTTACTGGGAA
The DNA here is from genome assembly GCF_910591455.1 of Pholis gunnellus. Lineage (NCBI taxonomy): Eukaryota > Metazoa > Chordata > Actinopteri > Perciformes > Pholidae > Pholis > Pholis gunnellus. The sequence continues at coordinate 24,527,284 of NC_136534.1, forward strand.
AGACACTTGTTTTACAAGTTCACTCAAATGTTATATGTGAAATAAATAAATAAACTGACTGTTCTACCAGTGTTTTATTCTTAATTTTTTTTTAAATAAAAATGATATTTGGTGCAGCAGTGCAGCTTCAAATGACATAAGTTTCTCATTAGACAGAAAATAAAGTAGGCTAACGTTCAGACTGATCTTTACTGTTTGCAGAACTCTGCTAAAAGTGTTATTTATTTTATTTTAGTCCGTGCATTTAGATGATGCACAAAAAACACAAATGTGTCAACCGAGCTCTTCAGCCATTTTCTTAACCTTTTAATTTCGTGTTTTAATGCATAATTATTAGCTTAAAAATAGAAATAGTTTCATTTTTTTAAACATTCACGCACTGGTAAATATAACTGCCTATTTTTCATATTTATTTGTGAAATTATGGGGATGTTGCAGATGATTTCTGTCACCTTATTGAGGCTACATATTCATTTATTTGTAGGTTCAATATTAAGAATCATCGGGCAGTTTGTCCTAATTAATTAATTAGCCTATTTTTTTATTTTCTCAGTATGTTGTAACACTCGTGGATTATCGTAGTATTTATTCAACTATCTATTTTATTCTCTGCTGCTGCTGCTGCTGCTGCTGTGGCTGTTTCCTCACTTAAATCATTCAGGGCTTTTTGTTGTTGTTGCGTAAAACAACTTTAACAGCTGCAGTCTTGCGCACCAATTCAGTTTTGTATTATTATTATTTAATTTCCCGGTCTGGCCCTCTTCCATCCTTACCGAGAGGCTTGATGGTGTTCTCCTCCGTCTCTTTGTCCTTATTGGGCTTCCCACTGGACATCAGGGCGGCTATGGAGAAAGCATTTGCCCGGGATGAGAGCTGCGGTTTCGGGGATGACGTGTACTCCATGTTGGTGAAAAGGCTTGGAAAGGAATATCCCCCTTTTAAATGAAAAAATAAAATAAAAATCCAACAGAAACGCTCAACTTCCGCCTGTTTTGGGCTCCAAGAAGAAGAAGAAAAGTGAGAAGAAAATGTATGCACAGTTCGTCCTTGGTTTCGCTCTTTGCGCACAGTCTGCTCGCTGAAGCGGATAAACACTCGCCACTTTGGAAACACTTGTCACTGCCGAGTTGTGCGTCTCGCTGGCTGCATGATGAAGGACGACGGAGGCGGACTGACTCCACTGACTTGTGCGCGTCCTGCGGTGCCAGATCTGCGTCCGCCTGCTGTTTGGGAAGCTTCGGTCCGATCCACCCTCCCCTTATAGTGCCCAGTCCGCCCTCCAATCGCTGCCTCTGCTTCCACGTCACTCTCCCTCTGTCCCACAGCAGCTCTGATAGCGAGCAGCCAATTAAAAAATCCTGGAGCTGTCAGGGCCTTTTTTTCATGCCAAAGAGTGTGCGGTTAAAGATATGACCTCATACCGTCCAGTGTGGCGATGACAGTAGGAAATTACAAACATGCAGCGAGGAAACTTTGCACCCATTGCACAATATAAAGGAGGGAAATTAAAAGCTAACTTTATTTTAATGTTGGTATTCCTCTCACGGACGACCCCTGGAGGGGGCCCCGGACCAGATGTTGGGACCCAGAGACGTTGGCCCGAGATGGTGCTATTTGATAATTAATGGCAGCAGTAAGGTGTCGATGGCAGCTTCACACACTCATATATTTTTGATACTTCTAGATTCAGTATCATCATAAATCCCTCTGCTGTCAGAGTCACCAAACGATGTGGAAGAGTCATAAGAGTTTTGTTTAGAAATAAAAAAAGTTGAATCCAAACAACTCAGAGTCTGAAAGATGTTGATTGTAATCAAACATTCTCTGTTACTGCGTCACAGCACATAGAATATTAGCTCCAGCCCTGTTTTGAACATGTACATCATAATGCAATCCAATATTTTCTTTAATAAATACATGAAGCTTATATTCTTTTTTACGTTCAACATTGTGTAAAATAAAAAAACTTTATTAACACCGTTTCCACAATCAGAGGAAGTCGGCAACCCTTTCCTGAAACATATTGAGGACAATGGGCTCTTCAAATACAAAAACAAAACATGACATTCATTTCTTCCATTTGTAAACATGCACAGTAAATTTACCAAATGATATAATAGGTTCACATCACACATGTGTTTGTTCCTCGGTCTGTGAAACGATAAAATGAGTGTTATGCTCAGTGTTCCTGTGTAGACTCAGCTCTGAATGTAAAAGGGAGCGAATCAATTGATTGCACCGCAGCACTTATTCACAGCGTCTGATGTAATCTATGTTGTGTTTTGTTATGTCAACAAATTTCAGAAAAACATGCAGATAATAAGGTGAAATCAATAAATCAATAAGGCTCCTCTCAGGCCCCTCTGATTGTCATATATGTTAACTTTGCCTGATGAGGGTCTGACGACAGAAATGTCATTAATAAAGTGAGTCTATGTGATCGAAGCTCTTTTATTTCTTTAAATGCAATAAACTACAACACAACATACAGTAGAATCCAATTAAACACACCAACAACTCCTCATCTCAACAATAAAAAGGTAATTTTAGGGTTAAGTATATTGCAGGCCTGTATTTTTGTGAGTGTTGGAGCAGAAACATGTGATTTCTTTAATGATAGTTTTTTTGTTGGGTTACTTTTTTTGTCCCAAACCTCAGATGACGCTTTAGATTTTCGTAGTTTCCATCTTCATTTGTTTAAAAATGAACGTCTCAAGTGAAAAGATACATGAGAGGAACCATTGCTTCTGCCTTTTTGCCCTCATTATGTGGTGTGAGGTGTGTGAGAGACCCTCGGCAACTGTGAGAAATGCCTTTACAACACACACACACACACACACACACACACACACACACACACACACACACACACACACACAGAGGAAACCTTATTGAGTGCAGGAGCAGCAGTCTTGGGTTAATCCGTTCTGTGACACACACCAGTGAGCCCCTAATCTTTAACACACACACATACACACACACACACACACACACACACACACACACACATACAGCTCTCACATGACAACAGGAAATGCACATTATTTCTATATGAGGCATAACTGTAGCATTGTTGTTGGTTTTATTGGTGACAGCAGACAGGTGTGCAGTCTGTAGGTTTATCCAGCTGTATTCGTCGTATCACTCATTCAGTTTCATATCAAAGACGAAAGCTTTCAGGACGGATTAAACACATCATTCCCCTTTTTTTTAATTTCCTTTGCTTTTAACTTGATAGGGACTGAATCCGGTCTAGACGAAAAGTTTTTTCTTCCTCAACACGACTGATAGCGTTCTGGGTTCAACGTTTATGTTTTTTTCTTATTTACCCGGACGGGTAAATGGGTTTTAAATCTACTTTCCCCAAAATGTCATTTTTGGGGAAACAAATTCACAAATTCACAAATTGTTAATTGTCATGTCTGCGCTATAACTGGAGTTTCGCCCACATCATCTCTAAAGGGCCCAACTAAACTCCTGATAACTGAAATGCTCACATGCACTTCAGCCACTTTTGCTGTGTCTCAATTTACTTATACATCTGTATGAAAACTTGCTATATATGGAAGGTAATAGTGTGTTCACAAGTGTGACAAACGACAAAATAGAACAATGGACACTTCTCGCCCTCAACGGTCGCCATCTTTGCTACGTAGCGGGAAGGAAGGGACCACCAATCTGTTGCAAACTTGTAAAAAATGCCGGGCGAGGGAGCTGCAGTGGTTTTGATTTAAGTTATACATGTGTTTTTTATTTCATTAAGTGCCCCTCAGATGGCAACTGCTGGGTCTGAAAAGTGAAGCCAATCAGAAGTGTCTTAAAGCTGCATTCTCTCTAATGTCCACCAGGGGGCGACTCCTCTGGTTGTATAGAAGTCTATGAGAAAATGGCTCTACTTCTCTCTTGATTTATTACCTCAGTAAACATTGTAAACATGAGTTTATGGTCTCAATCTCTAGTTTCAAGTCTTCTTCAATACAGCATGATGTTCATTTCAGAATATTATGGTCCAGTTAGTCAAACAGACCATAAATCAGGGTGTGATTGACAGGTCTGACTTGAATTACTGACGATACGGCGTGATGTCCATGCGACACTACTCTGTTAAAAATTCACACGCAATGCAGGTAAGTACATACTGTAGTGTGCCATCAGAAATATCCCATTTGAGACACAGGACTAGTCTTTTCCCGCCAAAGATTCCCGCCTGAACTACGTCCATCATCAGCTCCAGAAAAATAGAACAATGTGTTTAATTATTTTTCACAACTTGCACGAGTTGCTAAATAGCCCGACTTGGCATTTTACCTGCCAATCAGAGAATCCGGATCAGCTTCATTGTACCAAGACTGTGAACACGTACAAGGAATTAGACTCCAGTTTTAAGTTGCTCTCAATGTAGCTACACACCGTTCCAAAGATAGAAACAAAAAAGCTAAACAAAGATAGGTAAAAAAAACAGAACTATAAGATACATTGAAGCCTGTGAACAGGGTGCAGTTATATAGGTATTGACAGTGATGGATTATACACATACTGTGTATTTTAAACTGTAATTTAATGTAAAATATACAGAAGTAGATAGATGTAAAAGCTTCCGAGGAGCACCTGAAGGCATCATGTTTATGAAAACGCTGACCTCAGAGTTTTTCTGAAGGCTTCAGTGTGAGTGTGTGTGTGTCTGTGTGTGTGTGTCTGTGTGTGTGTGTGTGTGTGTGTGTGTGTGTGTGTGTGTGTGTGTGTGGAGACAGCAGGATCACCTCTCGTCCTCAATGTCACTCTCTCTCTCTCCTCTCTGTGAGATGGAGGCTCACATAAACACCGACTCAGAGATCCGCGGAGCAGCTAAACCCATTAGGAGACTCCTGAATGCAAATCCTGCTGCTGCAGATATTTAATAAGAGACCTGCGCGGGCAAAGTAGATTATGTTTGCAATTGCCAGTGGATAATGTGCTAAAAGCTTTCCCACTTAAGCGTTAGTCCTTACTGAATATTATTCACACTTTGAGGGGCCAGTGCAGCCTTAAAGAAACAGCCGGCCTCAGAGCGAACTGAGGAGAGACAGATGGCGGTTTGTGTGGGCGTCTTTCACAGCTGAATACAGGATGAGTCACAGATCAAACAGGGAAATCAAAGGATTCATAGTTCTGCTATTTTGGTGGTTGACTAGCTATTGATGGTTCAGAGCCAGCTGACTCAGAAAGCATGGATGTTGGCCTATATTCACTTTTTCTTCATGCCTTTATAATCTTCATGTCCAAACCTGCATACGTGATTATTTCCAAAATGAATCAACCACAGTTTAAACAACCTTTAACCCTCTGGAGCACCTTTAAGTGTCCTTAAAATGTAAATATATATATATATATATATATATTAAACATGCTTTAACTAAACCATTCACCAATGAATAGACACTTTGATCAATGGTGGATGTGGATATCTAACTAATTTAATTCCCCGTCCTCATTTTATTTTTGGAAGAAAGAAGACGGAATGTTTCATTCAAATACATTTTTTAAATTTTTGGAGTGTCTCTCATCTACCGGCTGTCAAATAAAAAAGACAATTAATAGCACAAAGTTAAACAAATGTCAGTGGACCTTTTAAAAAGGAGTCATCTTTATAAATCACTATCAAAATATTCAATAAAATCGTCGTTAAAATGCTACAATTCCACCAAAATTCAAAGCAGGATTAAAGCTTTCACTCCCAAACTAGAGTTCTTTAAATACTCAGACGTCACACTGCTGTGCACATTAATGTTTCCGGATGCTGGTGAACGAATATTTACATTAATGATGAAAACACACAAACATTGCTGCTCTTTCGTCAAACAAAACTTGACTGGACCTTTAATATTTTACTTTTTAAATGGATTGTGATTTTAACATCTTTCCTCACTTGGTTGCATTTAATCTTTTCATCTGTACAACAGTTAAGATGTCTCAACTTGTTTAGTAGAGATACATGTTGCAGATTGAGACAGATTATTCCACTAATATCAGTAAAAACACACCAACATCGAGTGAATTCCTAAAACAGATTTCATTCAAAGTAAATGAAGGTCATTAGAAGTGATAAAAAAGTGATAATAGACCAGTGTTTAACTGGTCCAGGCTGAAATGTGTTTACTACCTGCCAAACAAGTCTTTTTTAACAAATAATTGATGTCTTGAAATGTTGAAAACCTAAAAACTGTGTTCGAGAAAACATCTGAAAATAATGATTTACACTGAAAACAACAGAAACGATCTCTTTTATTGTTCTGTCTTTAATCTGAGAGGATAAAAGGACTTCTCACAATAGACCCGTATTCATGTGTGCGCTGCTCGTCCTGCCTCGCATCAGCAGCACGTAACAGGATAGGTGACGGCTCGCCACACTGAGCCCGCGAGCTGCAGCACTCAGGGATATGACGGCGAAACCATCTGAACAATTATACCTCGGGATAAATGGCCGCGGCGCGAAAAGGTCAGCAACAAACGACAGCCAATTCCCCGCAGAGTGGAATCTGAGGAAAAATAATCGCCCCGTGATTGAATTGCATCCTGGGACATTTGAGCCACAGTAATGAAATGGCTGTTGTTGTGACCCGACCCTTTCACCTCCCTGACGATTTTTTACCCGATTATAGAGCAGGCAGCAGGGGCGACTATTTGCCTACAGGAATACATTTAATATATGTGCATAGGTTTGTTTTTGTCAATGTAAATCCCCATTATCACAGAGGCTTGTGCATATTACATGACAGCGTTCACCTGCAGGGCTGACGGGGTTACAGAGGGCTGCTATCTAGAGGTTTATGACTACAGGTATAAGATCCGCTCTTTAAAACTAGTGTTTAGCCACACTAGCAGGCTAACGTCTGCAATGGAAATGTCCGTCTGCTGTCGGTCGGTCCAGCCTGAAATGTCCCAACAAATATTGGAAGGATCGCCATGACATTTTGTACAAACATTCATGATTCTCTGAGAAGGAATTTTGAAGACTTTGGTGATCCTCTGATTGTTTCTTTATCCAGCGGAAAGTCTTCAAATATCTCAACATCGGCTGTATGGATCTGCACAACAAACTGCTTTCAGCTTACCAGTAAGGTGGGAATACTTTAAAGTAGAAGTAGAAGAAGAAGAAAAAGGTGAAAGGACTGGAAACAATAGGTGAATGCTAACAGCGTTTCTGTGAGAAGAACATAATACTGAGTTTATGAAGACAAAAGGTAAAAATGGAGAACGTGTTGAGTTTGCATTAAGTGGGGAATTTAGAAAGAAAGGTCTGTCTCTAATAAAAGCCCAAATAAAAGCCTGGTTCCCTCTGTCCTTAGGTAAATAATCTTTGAGATTTTACAGTTAACATGAATACAGATGTTTCAGTGTGATTGTGCTGTGCTGGTATTCAAAAAGGAAGAATTAGTTCTTCTAAAGTACCCTTCTTACTGAAGAGATACCCTAAAATATATCTCAACATAAAGACGATGAGCAAATTACTGACGGTCTCATTAGAACTTCTAAGCGTGTTATTGTTGATGGGATCAACTACAACATTGATTCATGCCAATAAAACAATATTCATGCAGAGCAGCAGTGGCGATGTTTTCTTTCTATTTCAGAAACAGATCATCTCAGATCACGCGTTAGCTGATATGACGAGGCTTTGATCTGAAGCATGTCTTCACTGAGGTGGACTCTTGTTCACCTGCTGCACAGAATCACCCCTCAACACACACACACACACACACACACACACACACACACACACACACACCCTCCCTCCCTCCCCTCCAGAGCTTGAGGCATGCAGTGATCGGTCTGTTGCCTCCGTTCATATGACTAATTAGACCAGCTTCACACTGCGCCATTCCTTTTGAAGCTGATCCCTGGTGCTAATTGCTGCGTCAGTCCCGGGCCACAGCCAGGTTAAGTTCAAATGCAGGACCGACATCTCCACCCCCCCCCCCAAAAAAAACCCCTCTACTCATCTCCCCCATGAAGAGCTTTAACAAACAGGTTCGTCACAAAATGTTTGTGTCTTAAAGACGGAAATACTGATGAAAACAGAGCGTAGTGCAAATATTTCTTCCTCACAGTGAACTCATTTGTGAGCAAATTTAACTGAGCATCATTTTTTTGGCGACTGTCTCTCTGCATTTCTTCTGTGCTTGTTGTCTGTTAAACCTTCAAGTTCAAGGATCTGTTTCTGGAACTGGTCTTCGTAGAATTGTGCTTCATGTCTCATTGATACCTGAAGCCACGTGTCCCTCACCAACACAACCCCGTTGGGTGGTTTCTAACGTGGGGTTATGTGCTGTTTTCTGTCCGCTGAAACCACAGTGCTAAAGAGCTAAAGCTCACAGTGTTGCTGCTAAAACTGAAATCTACGAAGACTCAAAATGGTAAGAATAAATGTTACGTTCATGGATGAGTATTTGTTCCTTATTTGCCATTAAAGACGGCGGTAGGTTCAGGATCAAGTCTGTCAGAGCATTTGTCCTTAACCCTCTCTCTTCCCTCTCACCCCGCCTTCCCCCTTAAAGTCTGTTTTGCCCCAAACTCAATGGGATTACACTGGGCCTTGGTGAAGGATAGGTCAAATGAAAAGGAGAGAGGGGGGCGGAGGAGAGGGGCGAGGATGTGATGGATCAGGGGACTGATGAGCCTCAAGCACTGTCATACAGATGGAGCATTGGAAGAGAGAGAGCTGAGACGCCATTGAACTCTGCAGCCACTTTATTTTTAAAGGACTGCATCGTGCTGCCAACTGTTTACCAAAAGCACGAGATTTTAGATCAATGTCCGACCTTACAGGCAGCCATTGATCTCAATGCATTGCGAAAAAAACCAAAAAACAACATTGGACCCAACCCAGGGTTTTGCGGAATCGTCTAAAAATCAATAGCAGTATTGTTGTTGTACTGTGGGGACAAAGGAGGAAGTGGTGGTTAAGCAGTACATCAAAGTGTCTTTTAAATGGCATGTAGGCGGAATGTAGAAGCCTTAAAGTCGACTTGGCTTTTTCTGGAGCCTACTACTAGACTCCTAAGAGTCTCTTAGTAGTCTTCTTTTTTGCAGCCTGAAAGTGCTTCGTGTCCGTCCTCCGTCCTCCTCGCCCCTCACCCAGCTATCTGTCTCTACACGACTATCGGACATTCAGCTGGTCAAACAAGTGTTAGATCTTTAAATGGGAATGTTTGACTCCACACTGCTGAATAATTGAGGAGCTCGCTGATTAATGCACATCTTCAGGCTCTCTGCTGCGCGTCCTGAGAGAGCGTGACAGACACCGACGGCGAGAGGCTAACAACACGCTTACTGTAACACCCAAACCCTTTTCGCAGCATTGCACGGACAACCAGAAGATTTTAGCGGCAGGGGGGGTGGTGCTAAAAGCCAACAGTGGGATTTTTAGAAACGCACCCCTCCACCCTGCAGCCTCCTCGTACATCTCTTTAAGGAGGAGTGCTGTAATTGTGTTGTGATTCTGCGGACCGCATCGACCCCCCATCCCCCCAGGGAAAGGCTGTTTCTGAGATGTGCCAAGAGTCACATCTCTAAATATGGCCAGAGCAAGGGAGGGGGGGGGGGGGGGTTGTCTCTGCATGTTAGACTGTGGACTTCACCTCCGTGTCCTTCTATTAGTTTGACCTCCACTTCAGAACTCCACACTTCAGCTCCACAGATTTTCACTTTGGCAGAAGGAGGTCTGCTCACAGGAAGCTTCACACACGCGGCTGCAAAGTCAAAGTCATTGCACGACTTACAAAGCTGTGGAAAGTATTTCTTTAGTAGGTAAGTCTAGTAAGTAAGCCGTACAAAACGCAACAGGGAGCTTGACAATTTAAGGAATACAATAGGTTCAGGGATTTAGTTGTGAAAGGTTTTTGTTTTTAGCGTATCCTCATACAACGGTTCGTATGATATTTTACCAAAAAGTTGTTCCTCATTTTTTTTTGTGTTTTCTTACGAAAATCCAGCAACATGTGTCACTTTAAGCTTGTTACATGCAAACAGACTTTTCAAAATAAACTTCTGTATTCACAGGAAACAACATAGTTACGTTTAAGCAACAAAAACATGACAAAAACCAACGGGTTGGAAAAACATTTTGGCATGCAAATTAATTGCACGAAAGCCCAATTTTGAAACAATTTGTTGCTTCATGCTATTATTTTAATTTTCCTCAACAAGTCATCACACCTGCTCACCCCATATTTAGTATTAGTATGCACTGCACATAATACGTTTTTTTAGATTTGTGTCAATACATCTAGTGTGTGTGTGTGTGTGTGTGTGTGTGTGTGTGTGTGTGTGTGTGTGTGTGTGTGTGTGTGTGTGTGTTGGTTTGGGTAGCTTGGGGCAGCAGGTCGGATCTGAAGAGCAGAGGGATGCAGGGTGCTAACAGCCGGCGGAGCGAGGGGAGGCAAAGGCGCCGTATGTGCAAAGAGCCCGTTAGTGGAACAACCTTTATTCACTTAAAGACCCCAACAACCCCGAGCACCCATCAAACATGGCCAAACATAAATATTTTGAGCAAAGATATTGTGTTTTACAAAAAATATTTAGGACATTTTGTTGCCTTTTTCTTTTGTTTCAATTTACAGCGTTAACCACACGTTTAAAACTGCGATCGGCATCTGGTAGAAACGTTATCGATAATGCAGGTTCCTTCTATCGGTACGTAATGTTGTAGGAGACAGTGCTGCTGGCTGATTGGACCCCTGCTTGGGTTAACATGTGGTGGAGAGTAAGTGAGAGAGTAAGGATCAGAAAGCAAAGCGATATTCTTTCACGCAATCTTCACCAGAAATTTGGTGATGTAGCAACTAGTCGCAGGGCTAGTCGCTAGCTGCAAATATGCTAACCAGCCAGAGTCACAACAGTTCGCCACCACCTAGTGTCAGCTTGTAAACCAGTCCTCTTTTCTGGACAAGTTCTTACCCTGACGGAGGAGGCAAGCTAAATTATAATGGATGGAGCAACTCAGCTAATGAGCTATGATGAAACAAATTCCTTTTCCTCTCCGCTCCCTCAAAGGTGAGCACTTCCAAGGCGTTTCGCTGTTGATCAACTGCACAAATTCACATGTCTAGGTTCCCCACAGTTGAAGTTGATGCAAAAGCTTTGCACTGATTTACTTTGCCTCTGCTTTGTTCATCGAAATCAATTGATTTTTGCAGCTGTATGTTCCTTTTGTAAGTCCTACCAGGCCTTGATAGAGGTTCTAATTGTCTTGCTCTCACAGGTGCGTGAGAGAGATGCCAATCAAGCCTTCACAGTCCTGAGGAGAGATCTAATCAGCCGGGGAAAGTGACAACACCTGTGTGAGTGCAGCATGAGCGTGGGAAAGAAATCAACCAAATGTACCCTTCATAATTATTATTATTCATGGCATTATTTGATATGTTTGTTTACAAATTATTATTCACACTTATTTACATCACATATGCTTACGTCCCATGTTGTGCAGGAACACATTTAGTAGTTTCAATCTCCGCCACGCAGACACGAGAAGCAGCAGAAGTTGTTACGCTCCGATTAATGATTGAAGTTGACGTTTTAAGTGAAATAGCATTGCCCGTTTTAATAATAATGTTGTTGAAGTTGACTCATTCCCTCTCGGTTGTGTGTAGTCAGCGAGGTGAGATGTTTATTTATGTTTAATGCTTCATCATGCATTTCTGCGTGTATACAGTTTGTGTACAATGTAACGCAAACATTTTTTGCGCAGTTCAACGGTGATGTTGACTGAGATGCAATTAAGGCGAATACATCCATCAGCAACAGAAGAACCACTGGTGTTGTGTATTTCCTGAAAGGAGTGATACGAAAGATCAATTCTAACTCTGCATAACCAGGAAAATATCTTTTTTGTTTGTGATTGCAAAGTGAAACCAAGAGTCAATCAAGATCTTTGCTTCTTTACATTCAGAAATGTAAAAAACCCAAATCCACAACCCTTTCTCACGCACACTCCTATGGACTATGTGTGGGATTGAAAAATAAAATAAAGCATCTATAAGCCGTAATCTTGCGGTCTCATGGCCTGTGTGTTCGTCCGGACGTGAGCGCTGCTAGAAGTGGGATTAGCATCTCAGCTAAAACAACACAAAGAAAACTGGAAGAGAGCCAAACAGCCACAAGAAAAGGTCTATTGTTGTCCAAGTGTTGTTATTGCCTGGAATTAGCCGCACTTAGTTACACCATAACACACACACACACACACACACGAACACACACATGCACAAACACACCTAGTGACTCGTGCACACACAAATGCTCCAGTGCTATTTTTTCACACAGTTCCCATGCATGTTTTGGTAATCCAGACGCACATGCAGATGTTTTTTTCATACAGTACACAAACTGAGGGCGAGTGATCCCCCCCGCCGTGTCCCCATCGATATTATTGATCCTCCCGCGTTTAATCCTCATGTTTATCCGCTCCAGGTACATAAATGCTGGATTCCCCCCCGATAAGTGTGAAAGGCACAAAGAGCCGGCGTCCTCTCACCTCCGGGCCGAGGACAACGTCAGAGTTTGCGGCGCTGGTCAGGATGTGAGGTGATCCGCTTTCAGCATTTGACCCCATTAAAATGGCCGTTGTTCAGGAAGAGGATTATGGCGTCTTGCCAATGACCCGTTTGAACCCTGAAGGGTGTCACAGCGGTGATTAGAGGATATTATCAAGGTGACGTGGCTGAGACACCACAGGCAGAGAGACAGACAGAGAGAGAATGTTGTTCAGGCAGACTGACGTACATCAAAAACTATTTAACCGATCACCATGACATTCTTTACAGACATTCATGACGACCAGACAATGAATTCTATTCTTTATGGTTTTCTTGTGACTTTTCATCCGCCATGAGGTCGACATTTGTAGTTTGAGTGAAAGGCCTGAATAACTTTAAGGCATGCCAACTTTTAACTTTAGTTTTGAAGTGAGATAGTAAAATTACGAGTTCAAAAACTGTACAGTAAAAGTTTTACGTGGTCGGGGTCATTCTGAACATGACTCCACTGGAAATGTCAGCAAACCTCTTTTTAATTGATTTGTGAGAGCTCAACATGTTACGTTATAAACCTATTGATGGAAACTGTTTTGTCAGATTAGGACTTCTTTGCTGACGATTTCATTTGGTACATAAAACATAATTTATTTTTGCTGAAAATACAAATTTTTCTTTCGTCCTTTTTGGCCACTCCAAGTACCCGTACAGTGACAGAACACATAGAGTAAGATCTAGATAGGAACAGTCACGTAACTAAAGGAACAAAGACAAAACTGAAAAACATAAACAAAGAAATAGTGAACGTTTTTCTCCAATGGCAGCTCAAAGTGTACCTGACATGAGAGAGGACAGCATCATAAACTGTTTGTGGGTTTAATGTGATAAAAGGAGTCAGATATGAATCTTTATAAAACGTTTTGCTGTGAAGGCATCTTCAGGAAAATAATTAAGATTTCTGAAGTTGAAGGTCTCTCTGGCTGAGGAGCAGAAATGGAAACATTCTGAGTGTTGAGGGAGGGAGGAGGAGGAGGAGGGGGGGGGGGGGGCCTCTTCCTCGTGCCTCCAGCCGAGCAGAAAATCTCAGCAAATTAGTTACCGCGACGACGGCTGGTCGGGGAGCTTTCATCCAGCGCAGCAGGGGAGCCGCCATGGGATCGGGATAAGAAACACCCTCTCATAACAACATCTTCCCTCACCGCCTCGCCCTCCTCTACCGCTGCCCGACCGTCCATTACTGTTTCCTGGCTGGCGGGGAGCTGCAGAGGCCTCGACGGCCTGTTTGGCTGTTAAACGGCTCTCCAGCATTAGCACCTCTGAAAAGGTGTCACATAAACACCAAGCAGCTGCTAAGAACTGCTGCAGTCCCTCGAGAGTGGACCTGCATCTCTCTGTGTGTGTGTGTGTGTGTGTGTGTGTGTGTGTGTGTACACAAGTACAGAAAGAACACACATGAATGCAATGACAAACAATGTGAACTTGAAGTAAGACGGCTCCAGAATACACAAACAAAAAGTTCTGCACGCTGTTCAAGGCCTTTAAACTAAAACTCTTTATTTATCAAATGACCCGAAACAAGTCATCTCCTCTTTTTAGTTTTTAGGATATAGGAAACAGGAAACATGATCTGATTGATAAGATGATACATTAGTTACAGTATCAGTAAGTCAACTTTATTCTGTAAAATCTCTAAAAGCAACAAGGTAATTTAAAGACATTAAAAGGTGTTAAGACATTATATAAAAAACAACAAGAGACAACATGAAAAGAAACATAAATGTGACATTGGAGCGTTGTCTGTTGATTTACAGTTGTTCTTCCGGTTGCACAAATTACCTTCAGTTTTCTCCTTTCAGTGGCAATCCTTAAGATTTCAGTCCTGGTGGATTTAAAATTTGTATTTGAGTGAAAACAAAGGACTTTTGCTCAGAGTTTAGCAGTCTGGAGTCTTGAGCGGCAACCTCCGGATCTGAAAAGTGAAGCCCATGTGGAAGTGCCTTAAACTTGCATTCTCTCTAATGTCCATCAGGGGGCGACACCTCTGTTTACAAAAAGAAGTCTGATTGTATAGAAGTCTATGAGAAAATGAGCTTATGGTCTCAATCTCATAGTTTCAAGTCTTCTTCAATACAGCATGATGTTCATTTAGTAAATGTTGGTCCATTTACAGTCAAACAGACCATAAAGCAGGGGATGCTTTAGGGCGGGGCTACACAGTGATTGACAGGTTGCTAACGCTGCCAGAGACGTATACGGCGTCTCTATGTCACTCCTCCACAATCTAAATATGGTCACTTCTGTTCACTGGTTGCAAAAAAACAAGATGGCGACGGCCAAAATGCTGACCTCGAAGCTTCAAAACTGCAGTCCACAAACCAATGATGTCACTACTACGTCCACGTCTTATCTACGTTCTACGGTTGTTTGCCGTTCTATTTGATATAAGAAGCATTGTACTATATCAATCACACCTGAGGAGTCACAACGTCGGCCTCTCTTTCTTTCAGGAGAACCGTTTGTACGTCACACAAGTCGTGAGAGACAGCGAGGATAGGATGGTTCGTGTGCTGGTTGAGTGTGTCTGTCGGTGTAGCGAGTGTGCAGAGGTTGCTGTGGATGGAAGCAGAGCAAAGTAAGCAGTAACATTGTGAATTTAGAAGTGAGTGTACAGTGAGAGCTACTGTTTGTCAGTAAATACATAATACAGCTCCTCAAAGACTCAACACTCAGTTCCTGTGTTTTGCTGAGCGACGTAACTCAACTCTCCCCTGTCAAATTGCTGAAATTACTTTTTTGGATTTGTTTTAATATTTAATTCGTTTTAAATGATTGTTTTATGTCTATAATCCAGTTGATGACAGAATGTTATAGTGTCGGTGCAGGACGTGACAATAAAATCAAAAGATATTTCAATAAATAAGATTTGTAGCATATAACCAAATTATTTTCAAAATTAGCTTCTTCATCCGTAGGATGTAAATATTATTGTTGCTCTTTCCCACCACGGCGTTCTGTCTCTTTAATTCAGGTCAACCTTATTTGAGATTGGGTCAAATTGTGTCGGGTCTGGCTGTGCTCGGTCCCCTTTTAGGGGTTACTGTTGGTTTTCCACACCTTTTCAGATCGGGTCCAACATTTTGGAGAGTAAAGAGTCTAACTGCAGGCTCGTAAAAGGATTAAAATCCTCATAGTCCGGCGGGACATGCATGTGCACACTCGGTTAAAACTGCACTGTACATGCATGTACACACACTTTGTCTCCAACCCTCCAGAGAAACACACTAACTGTTAAGAACAGAGCGATGCCCAGTGGACTCGCTGCTGCTAAAACCTATAGAAGACTGAACATACACAGTATCACCTCTGAATGCTCGCCCATCTGCACACACACACACACACACACACACACACACACACACACACACACACTCAGTCTGTCACATGACACATACACACTGTCACACGTCCCTGCAGCCCAACTCCCGACACACATAAAAAGTGTGTCCATTTTGTCAGACGATACATTCGACTGTCTTTTGGAGCTGAGGAATGAAAATCAATCAGGTACATAAGAATCATGTTTTATCAGGTTTTAAAACATGCGCGATTGATTTCTCCAGCTTCACCTCCAAAGACACAGAGGCTGGTGAGTGTGAAGGGGGAGGCTTTTGATAAAGCAATCGTTTAAATTAGTAAGTCATCCTTTTGCAACACGTTCTCGCTTTGTCGGTGGGTTTAAAAACCCCAAAGTGTTCCGTGTGAAACCACAAGTCATCGCTTATTTATTTGTCACTTAACTTCCGTACTTCAGTGAGACCTCTTCCTTATTTTAACCAAAACCACAACCTTTTCCGAAACCTAACCAATCTTTTGCCAAAACACTGCTGGTGCACCGTTCGCTCGTGTTGCTGGACATTGAAAACGCAAAATAAATCATATGAATCGTTTTGTTGAAGATAGTCCGGTAATATTTAGAAAATACCAAAGCCAACAATGACTTGATCCTAACTAACTAACTAACTAACTAACTAACTAAATGTGTGTGTACCCAAACCCTGTTATATCTTAATCCGCGGTGCCATACAGCTCCAATTGTATCGAAAAACTATTAAAAACACATCAATGAGCCTTGAAGCTGGGAAATCTTTGTGATTTGCGCGGAGAAGATGCAGGAATTTTCACATAAAAAAATGTACAACAATTAAAGAGCAGATCAGTTTGGTCACTTTGCGCAGAATGAGATGTAAACAAATCAACCGATTATCCAGAAATAAAGTGTTGATAGCGCTGTCATTACCTTGCACGGCTCTGAAAAAGAAGGTGCAGAATGATGGAGTGCTGACGGATAGATGTGGACTTCTGTTTCTCTGCGACCTTTAACCCCCCCTGCCTCCCTGTCTGTAGCCGTTCAGCAGCAGCAGCACGACGATAGACGACCAACACGCAGTAAAATATGTCTTTTTACACCGACACACAGATATAAACACACACTTGGCTTCCTGGTCCAGACCGAGAGGTTGTTGTAGGTAGAGGGATCATGTCTAAGGGTGTGTGTGTGTGTGTGTGTGTGTGTGTGTGTGTGTGTGTGTGTGTGTGTGTGTGTGTGTGTGTGTGTGTGTGTGTGTGTGTGTGTGTGTGTGTGTGTGTGTGTGTGTGTGTGTGCGTGCGTGCGCTGGAGGATTAGCTCACAGACAGACAGACTGTCCCTGAACCCTCAGGACTCCCACTGTGACCTGCTGACCCCTCCTCCACAGCACCCTGATAAACCCTCAGAGCTCCACAGAGGCAGATTCAAGAGTTCTGATGTTCAGACTTCATTACCTCTATCATTGTTCACCTTTTTCTTTAAGTATTGACGATGAAAACACATGTTCAAACATGCATCTCTCACACAAGAGACCGCTGTCCGTTCCCTACGTGAAATGAGTCGCCGTTGATTTATTTGTCACATAACTTACGTACTGTAGTAACACCACTTCCGTTGTTATTTTAACCCAAACAATTAGCTTTTCTTAAACCTAACTAAGTTGTTTCCTGTGAAGACGGAAGTTCATTATAAAGACCGTATGCATGTAACGAGCGGATATTGAGCGTTGCTGGGTTTTTGTAGGAAAACGCACGGAAATGATGAGTAACATTTCATATGATGTCATAGGAACCGATGTATGAGGACACGTTGAAACCGGACTTGAATCATCCTGGGGTTCATTTTGCGACAATGACCCGCTCGCTTATTACACGGCTACTTCAAGGATTCAAGGACAACTTAGTGTCATTATGCAGGACAGGGTTGCACAATGAAATGCGGTTGTAAAATGTGCTGATTTGCATTAATTTCCAAAGCAGAAATCGGAACATTGGATACAGAAAAGTTCAACTTTCTTGTTTCATTTTGTTGACATATTAGAGTCAAAGGTTTTTACAGAGGGGATTTTGGATTCAGTCACATTTTGTCATGTTTTTAGTAATATTTATCTAAATGTTGTATAAATCAGACTATGAATGAAACATTCAGAATATAGAGAGGAATGAAACTGGAAAGTCTGGTGTGTGTAAGAGCTGCTGAAGGGAAGATTTCTGAGAAAAAACTCGCCTTTGAGGATATGTTTTGTAAAATAAGACACATTTTGAAGACACTACAGGTGAATAGGATAAAATAATTTCTAATGAAACATGCCCAGTCGATTACTTACATTGAGACAATTCTTTTTTGAATTACAAGTGTTCTAAAATCTTGTTTAAATATTCATGTGACTCAATATCTAATGGTAACTTTCGGTAAATTCTGGATAAATCTACAGATCAAATAGACAAAGTAGTAAAATAAACACCTAAGTGTGTATTTTGGATGTTTTCCTTCCACTTATCTGAAAGATGTCATGTTATGGAAGTACAAAAGTTTTAACTTCAAAATATACTCAAAAGTAAAGTGTGTGTGTGTGTGTGTGTGTGTGTGTGTGTGTCTGGTCAGTGTATTCAGTTCAGGTCAGCTGATAGATAGACTATCTCAATGATCCTAATAGCGGCTCCTATGCAGCCCATTAGTGAGACACAATTATAGAACGTCTTAAATTAGTGAACACAACACCCCTCCCCCCTTTTTACTTAGTAACCGAATCAGTTCCCTGCAGACTGCAGTTTACACGAGGAGCTACTCTCATTAAGGAAGTGCTTTCCCAATTTCAAAATAAAACTAAATCATTTGAGATAAACATTAATTTCATGTCGTGTCATTTCCAATGTTAGAACAAAACAGGTTGAGGAGGAAAGTCCTTAACGGCAGAGGGAGTTAAATAGAGGTGTGGTGTCTTAAAGAACAACAATCAGGCATAACTGTCCGGACTGTCTGGTATGTGGTTCACTTATATATTTAATGTTTTTAACTGTCAGCAGCTCAGTCAGGATCTGGTCGTGGTCTTTGGAGGGACTCGGCTCCTCTGCTTGTCTTATCTGAGCGCGCTCTGAGTGGTATGTAACGCTAACAGTGACGGCCTGCTGTCCTCTCAAGCCTTTCCCAGGGAGGGGGGGGCAGGTCTGGATCTCTGTGTGTGTGTGTTTATAACTGTGAGAGTGAAAGTGTCTGAGCATTTAAGTAGGAAAGAGAAAGCTGCTTGTGTGTGTGTGTGTGTGTGTGTGTCTGAGTCAACCCAAGTTTCACTCTGTATGTGTGTATTTGTCTATATTTTGTTGTGTGCGTTAGTATCAAATGTTGGAAAGTAAGTTACAAGTAGCAGTACCATAGTGTAGAAATACTCTGTTACAAGTATTTGCATAAAGAAAATCCCCAAAAGTGGTTTCAAAATCACACAGTGTATGTTATTTGGTTATATTGATGCTTTCATGTTCATCACTTTAATGTTGGTAATGCTGGGGACGATTTTAACTACTTTATGAACTGCTGGCTGACTTAATATGTGACAATAAAACAGGTTAGAATTATTTTGCATTCAAAGCAAAGTGACTAGTAACTAAAAGTACATCAAATGCCTCTAAAACGTAGAGTACATACAGATTAAAAATACTCAGGTAAAGCACAAGTACCGTAAATTGTACTTAAGTACATTCATTGAGTCAACGAACCTGCACCTGTCAGTCCTGGTGTGTATGTCTTTGTAGTGTGTGTGTGTGTGTGTGTGTGTGTGTGTGTGTGTGTGTGTGTGTGTGTGTGTGTGTGTGAGAGTGTGTGCTCTGGTCCATACTGGGATGACTGGGTTGGCGTTGACAGTGCTTTGCTCTCTCCATATTTGTACATGGCTAGTGTGTCAAGATGTAGCCAAGGAGCTGAGAGATAAGGAGGGACGTCTGGATGGAGTGTGTGTGTTTTTAACAGACTGTGTGTGTGTGTGTGTGTGTGTGTGTGGGGGGGGGGGGGGCGGGGGGGGGGGGGGGGGGGGGGGGGGGGGGTTGTGTGCACTCAAGGTGTATTTATATAATTTGTTCCTCTTCATTTGTCTACTGAATCATAACTCCAAAATCATAGCTCTGCACTTTAATGTTGTTTTTTTCTTATAAAAAAAGTGCAAAAAGGACTTCCTGTTTTTCAGCCAATGAGACGACAGAGCTGCAGATTGTCACGGCGCGCTGTCAGCCCTGATTTCATTAGCCGGCCGGATAAGAGACATGAGGCGACGCAGAGAAATAGAAGGATAATGCACAGTGAGTGTCACTCGTTTTTATGTCCAACTTGAACAAATTTGACTTCTTAACACATTTATTTTATGAGAAAATTATAAAGACATACTAAATAAAAAATATATTTTTAGTCTTCAACATTGATTTTCTCAAATTAAATGTACAGAAGCCACAGTTTGAAAAAAATTTGATAAAATAAAAACATTGCAGGCTGACACATATACGTAGTTTATATATAATAATCTGCAATTATTTGAAGTGGTCACATTCCGATGGTGAGTGAGGAATCAGAAAGTTAGTTAAAAAAATAACTTTCTACTTTAACAACTTACTCTCAAGTCTAAATACATAAGAAAGAATTGAGTGCAGAAAAACGCAAAACATATTGTAGTTTTCTTCTTTTGGGTGACACACACACACACACACACACACACACACACACACAGGTGTTTTCACTTTATCCAGTCACGTCATTGATTGGGTGTGACTCCTGAGTGCAACATGTAACGTTGACGTATGCATTTTCTATTAAAATCAGGCAAAGTTACAAATGCTGTATGAGAACAACCTTCCACCACGTTTCATGAATATTGGGCAGGAGGTGGTTTTGTAATCCTGCTGACAAACAAACAAAAAACATAACCTCCTTGTTAAAGGTAATAATTCATTAAAACAGAGCTCCAGCAGAAGATCCTGATCTCCATTTATCAGAAACTCACAAATGTACAGGGCCTTTGGTAAAACGCCTTTATTTTGTCTTTATTTGTACTTTACTTGGATTTATCAATGAATGGAGTCCGGCGACTTAATGTAATTGCCATCGTAGCTCCATTCCACTTCAACTTCAGCAGATGTCCAGTCAACAAATAACTGGAGACACCTGTTTATGTTTGCAGGGCCTTTAAAAAACCGTTCAGACACAATCACACTGAGACAAAAGAAATGAAACACTGTTGAAACAATTCAGACGGGACCTCACAGAGACACACAAACACTCGCTCACACAGCATTCATTCGGTTAGTAATCAGGGAATACGGGAAGTGGTCGTAAATGGCAGAGATGGATCCCGGCTAACTTATTTACCCATCGGGCTCTGCTTCCTAAAGCCTCCATTTCTTTTTTTCCTGTTTTAAAAGCTTTTCGGAGTGATAAGCCTCCAGTTCCCCCTCCCATGGGACGGATGATGCTGTTGTCACGGCAACCCCGAGACAACCCACCACCTCCAGACACACTTCCCCTGTTGTTGGTCAAAGTGATGTCATCCGAAGGCACGGAGACAGACGGAGGCCGAGTACACACGGTAAACACACGCATACACACTTATCACGATGTTGGAGACTTCAGCTGTTTTTCGGGGGGGGGGGGGGAGGTTGTGGTCGGTGGTGGTGCCGCGGTGGGACAGGAGGTGTGGGGTGGTGGGGCTGATAAGGGGGTCCAGGGACCGTGAGAGGGGGAAGCAGACAGCTGACAGGATGGATAGACAGACAGGATGCAGTAGGTCATATCTGTGATCGACAGTGATCCTATAGCTTTATGTTATACTCAATTCTGAGACATTATGTTTTTCTTTCTCGTCAGTTTGGCATGAAGGGCATCTCTAAATACACATGAGCCTGGGTCACAACGTCTTCTCACAGTTAACATGAACGAACCACGAACTGGTAACAATGGAGCACGTATCGTCATCTCATAAACAAATACGTCAGCGCACCGCGGAAACAATGTTACGTTCAGGCAACAAAACTAACGTCAGGTTTAGGCAACAAGGCCACTTTGTTGGGTTTAAGAAAAACATCATGGTTGTGCTTTAAATAAGAACGTAAACTTAGTTATAGGCAACAAAACAATGTTAAGTTCAGGCAACAAAGCAAACATTAAGTATAGGCAACAGAACCACTTTGTTGGGTTTCGGAAAAACATCATGTTTGGGCTTTAAATGAGTACGTAAACTCAGGTTTAGAAAACAAAACCACTTAGTTTGGTTGAGGCAAAACACCATGGTTGTGTTTAAATGAATGGTTTAGGAAAAACGTCACATATGTAACTTCACAATAACTTCATAACAACTTAACATTAACTCAACACTTTGGGACACGAACACTAGTCTCGGGGTTGAAAGTCCTGTGTTTGTTTGGCCCATGCACCTCCTCTCCCACCCTGTGTGTGTGTGTGTTTTTATATTTTATATTGCACTTATTATCACAATCAACAATTACAAAAGAGAGCAGGTGTCTCTTTTACGAACATCTGCTGAGTAGCTCTTAAAAAACACTAATTATCGTTAACACTCAGTCGCTCTGCAGGGTTCAGTTATCAGCTTTCCTGCGGATGATGAAACTGTGTAACGCCTGTGAACACCACTTCCTGTAACAGACCTGCCGAAGGAGATCTGCTGTTTATCTCCCTGATAGGCCAGACTCCAGGAAAAAAAGTGTTGAGAACAGCAGCGTCTGGTTCTGTCATTTCACACACACACACACACACACACACACACACACACACACACACACACACATCTGAGTGTAGTAGTAACGTATTTTTATGCACATTTTGAAGTATCGCATTAAAAAAGCTATATGGAAACACCAACATTTGATAAATCGTATTCAATTGCGTTTCACGATCCCTTGATGTTTATTTTTTGCCTTTGTGGAAAAGAGGTGGTTTGTTCAATGGAACATTTTAATAAACGTCTGATGATTAATTAGCCTGTGAGTACTCGCAGGGCTGGTTGGTTAACTACTAACACGTGAGACACGAGAACATGCTAGCTCTAGTTAGTCACAAAACGTAACAGGAACGCAAACAGTGTCATTAAGTTCAAGAGATACATTTGTACTTTTGAGACTGTCTTGTCTCATGACTCGCGACAAAACGTTCCTCTCAGAGAAAACTTAACTCCGAAAGAAGAATAAAAGAGGACGGAACAACACAGCTAACAAGCTACGATAGCTTTGGAGTCTGTCAGGACGGCTTGCTGATGGTCAACAGCGTACATTTGCGTGTCAGATTTCACCAACGTTGAACCCGACGAACTGCGAGCGGGTTACGCGAATCCACTGGCTGTAAAATCACCGAAATGAATTGATTTCGTCACCAAATTTTGCAGTTATTAGTAATATTACCACTATTATTATTATTATTTATTTACTTTTTTCGTTTTCTCTTACTCCGTTTCTCCCCAACACATCAAAGAAAAATGTACGAGTATATGTTTGTGCGTCCTTTGTGTATTTATGTGTCCATATATGACTTATATTATTTAGCCTCATTCAACTTGCTTCAGTTGTATTTGTCCCCTTGCTTTTGTTTTGTTTTATTTTCTTTCTTACCTTGTATATGCTGTACTTGTCTTCACTTGTTCTGTTCTCACACATTAACAAGTATATTTTTGGAGGGCCCTGTAACTGAGTCTACGCATCAGCTAACCGAGCAACGAGGCGTAAAAACGGGTCGCGAGGTCAAAACAATGGTCGATTGATGGAGAGGGAAGTAGGAGGGACGAAGGAAAAGGAAGTAGGAAGAAGAGGATGAAAACCCTGTCTTTCTGCCCTGAAGGTGGAAACAGGGTTGTGTGTTTTTCCCACACTGGTGATAGAGCTATCTGTGTCGGTCCCAGTCATCCTGGCAGTGCCTGCCCCCCCTTCCAACCCTCCACCTCAGCCCTGCATGGCTTACAGGCCGTCCTCAGGAGGAGCCAGCCAATAAAGATAAGCTTGACGGAGGAGCCAGCCAATAAAAGATAAGCCCCCGAGGAGCCAGCCAATAAAAGATAAGACCCGGGGCCACGTCTGTGACTTCTTCACTGATCTTCCTTCGGCAGATACGAGGCTCCGCGCTGATAGGTCTGGCGTCTCACTGGCATCCGCAGAGAAACCCAACACATGTACTGCTCACATAGCAGCATTCAAACAAATGACTCCTCTTGAAGATAAATCCAAAGTCTTCTTCTACAACAAGGGTTGTGGCCATCGCTCCTATCAGTCACGACAACAGCTTCATAATGGAGTCCATCAGGGCAAATAACAACAGGTTTTCTAACAAATCCACATTCTAATCATGTAAACCGTTTAGTTTAAAGCTGCTGTCCTAAACGCCTGCTATATTTGGCAGAGATGCTCCCTGCCATGCTTTGTTGTATTATACCGTATGTGCAAAGTCTTGCAATGCAACAGGCACATATTTCAGGTATTTTAACTTTCACGAGGAGGGATTGTGATGAACTGTAAACTCATATCTCATATTCATGGACTACTGTATTGCCTTAATACAAGCCATGTAGACAAACAAGTAAAGTATTAAATGCATTATAAAGAAACAAAGGTTGAATATCCTGTAAACTATTGGATTTGGCTGCAAAATATTTACTCAAATTAAGATTTGAAAGACCTCCTGTTTCTAAAGCATTTAAAAGTGAATTGGCCTTCTTTGTATGATCCCTAGACATGAAAATAAGTGCTTTAATCAGTGAACTATTTGTGGCAGTCACGAGATCGCGCTGGCCTCACTACAGCAAGTATAAAATAAGCTTGAATGTCCATCCTTGTTTCCTTCCAAGTCCCTCGAGAGTCTCCTTATTTTACCAAGCAGGCTGAAGTGACACAAGAAGCCCTTATGTTGCATGGTGTGAATAAAAGGTTGGGTAAACTAAAGTGTGGACTACCAATGTCAGAAAAAATATTTACATTTTACTAAAGATAACAAAACTAAGGTAAAACAAGTCTATATTGTCTATATTGACAATGTCTCCTGGGTGAAAGTCCTGTGTTTGTTTGACCAGTCCGACCACAAACGTGGTCTTTATCCCTTTTTATACTACGTCAGTTGCTCTGACCGTAACGGTAAGCGGATGGGTTTACATTGGAGTTCGTGGAAGTAATGTCCTTTAACGTCTCATACAGACGGGTTAGGGTTAAGGACGCCTCGTGAATTGAGTTGTATCAGACGACCAAGGGGCATCGACAAAATGGTGGAACTTAACGGTCAGTAGATAAAATACATGTCAAAGTGTCCTTAAGACGCTTAACGCCAAATTGCCCCTGATGCTTAGACCGGCTCCTTGCATGTTAGCCCACTGCCATTGGTGTGTGTGTGTGTGTGTGTGTGTGTGTATGTATTATTCATGTTGTGGGGACATAAATCTGTTTACTCAGTCACATTGTGGGGACTCGCCTTCCTCCCTCATCATCATCATCATCATCATCATTTATTTATATTAAGTTGATCTAATTGTACGTCTTTGTGCACATTAAATGGTGTCTTGAAAGCCTGACCAGTGTGTGTGTGTGTGTGTGTGTGTGTATTGCTCCCGTTGCGGGGACATCTGTTTGCAGTCACATTGTGGGGACTCGCCTTCCTGCAAGTCCCCATAACATAAATCATTACATTTTAGGGTGAAGACTTTAAGGTTTAAGGTAAGTTAAGGCATTTTGGATTAAAGCGCTTCATAAACGCAGCATGTTTACCAAGATGTTGACTTTGTACTTGGATGTGTAACAGACCCTCCATCACTTTATCCACTCAGCCAATCAGTATCCAGACCTCTTGCATTTCCGCTCTTATTTTCCTTTTAAGCGTCTGTGACGCTGAGCTGAGCAGATCACCAGGATGTCAAAGATTAATCAGACAAACAACAGAAAGTGCTTTTTTTTTTAACTTTTTTTTTTTGCCATTATCTACTCCCGCTGTGATCACGAGGCCCACCACAGGAATCTGCAGCGCATTTGATAATCTGACAAATGTTTAATAAAAGGCATTTTTCAGCGTGCTTCATTTCGTTCTAATGGACGCTAAATGGGAGGTATACATCGCACATTGGCACATGAAGACAGAGGAGACGTCTTTGAGCCAACAGAGATCGAGTGTGAGTCCTGCTCTGTCTCTCTCTCTCTCTCACACACACATATACACACCCTAACAGCACCCTCAGCGAGCCCCCCTGTTCTCTAGCCGCTAATGACGGACAGCTGAAGGCACACTCCTGGGGCGCCAATCAAATTTGCAGGCCTGTAATTGGATTACGGCGGGCAAGGGGGGAGGGCTTTTATCTCTCCCTCTCTCTCCCTCTTGTTTGTGCTCTTGTCTGCGGGTGAATGATGGACAAAAGAGCAGCCTGTCAACGTCAACTCCAGGCTGACAGAGGATGTGTGTGTGTGTGTGTGTGTGTGTGTTGATTGTTTAGAGGTTTGGAGCCGATGGCCGCTGAGTGCATGACTTTCTATGTGTTTTGGTTTCAATGCATACGTCTATCTATGTGTGTGTGAATCTGTTTGTAGGCATGTGTGAGTCTCTGTCGCATTGTGTGTGTGTGTGTGTGTGTGTGTAGCAGGCAAAGAGCTAAATATCACTTAGCTCATTGCCTCGTCTCTGTTGCCTTTTTACCAGGGCTCAACACCAGAGCGACACAAAGGCAGCTGTCCCCCGGCCAAGTCTCCTTTAAGGAAAAGAGAAGATGACAAATCGCAGACACAATGGAGCGAACAGCCACTGGAAAGGCTCTGCTGAGTGAAGACGCTGCTGGAGATGAAGTGAAAAGTAAAAAGAACATAAATCCAGGAGAGCAGAGAGGCCTGCAGAGAAAGTCTGATAATGTGAACATCAAAGCATGGTTTGCTCGCAGGTGTATTATCATTGACATCTAAAAACGGTGGAGACTTTTCATCAAACTATCAATATTAAAAAGAAAATGTAATCAACAAGTTATTAATCTGCAAAGCATTATACAATGATCGATGTTTGGTTTCAGAGAATATTGTTTACATGGATTTATAATAACATTAATACAGAAATAATAAACTTTATTTCCAGGTGCAAATGTGACACCTTGTCAATGCAAATGCAACACAAAGTGCTTTACATAAAACAGGAAAAATCTGAAATATTTACAATAAAGCAAGGATAAATACCATGAATAGGATACATTTAAATAAAAATAGAAAAGATTAAATATTTGGTTGATAAATACACTCTGGGGTAAAGCAATAATAAAGTGTCTTAATTGTAAAGTCCTCTAGATCTTTCATGAATTTTTGACAAAATAATGTCAAATGTGTCCTATATGTCTGTATTATCAATGTGAAAACCCTGAAAATTGTATTTACCTCCGCTGATCACCAAAAATGGCGTCAAAATAAAATAATTAAAGCATGCAAAGACTGTGAGATTGAAAAACATTCTTGTAGCAGGAACACTGTCCTTTGCAGCCTGATTTGATTTAATAGATAATGTTTTTTTTATCCAAAAACCACACACAGTGCTCGGTGTGTAACTATTTGGGCCTGATTATTTTGGGGGCCTGAGCATCGCTCTGATAATCAAAACCGCTATACTGAATGAATTTATCACATTTCAAAGTTTGTTTCTTTTTTTGTTCTTTTTTTTTGTAAAGGATATATCCCACAAAATATCATTCCTCATGCAAAATACTTGAACTAACCGGTCTAAAACTGATTAATGAACTATATTACAGCTGCTGGAAACACCTGGATGTGACGTCAACTAGTCTTCAATTTTAAAGATCGATCCACACGAAAGAGAAACAGGAATAGTCTGAGTTTTCAAGGGTAGTTTTCCTCTAACATTAGAAACTAAAAAGCATTTCAGCCTCCCATGAAGACTCCTCTCTTTACACCAACACTAACACACTCCTTGTAAAAACAAACACACACACACACACAATCATTTTTCTTTTTTTTTAAATGAATGCTAACCATCACTGTGGTTTTACAGCAGAGACACAGAGGAGCTAATCAGAGTAATGGCTCGATTAACTCACCACCGCTGACACACAGGCGCACCCCGAGGCTGCTCACAAACACACACTTCTCTCAGCACTACGCGTGTGTCCTGCTGTCAACATGACAGTAATGATGACGTCTGAACCACACACACACGCGCGCACACACACACACACACACACACACACACACACACACACACACACACACACACACACACACACAGTGTATTTACCAGACATGCATGGATAGAAATACACAGATACACAAAGTCACCTGTAGCCTGGATTATGTCTCTCTGTCACCTGAACATCTGTTCTCTGTAGGAGGGTCTGCAGAGAGTGTGTGTGTGTGTGTGTGTGTGTGTGTGTGTGTGTGTGTGTGTGTGTGTGTGAGTGTGAGAGAGAGAGAGAGAGAGAGAGAGAGAGAGAGAGAGAGAGAGATTTTGTTGACTTTTTACATGAGAAAGCTGGTACAACATGTATAACAACAGTTTCTCTTTTTGATAAAATATTCAAACTTTAACAACAATCTTTCCTCAAAAAATGAACTGGCGACATCGATTTCTAGTATTCTGGATGATTGAGAATTTAAAGCATAGAATAACAAAAATAATGTAATAAACTTTACAGCACCTTTCAAAACAAATGGAAACAGTACAACAAAACTTTTAAAACATGTTGGAACTTGGAGAAACCTAAGATTGATCAACGTTTTTTTTTAATAATGTCAGCGTGATATAAAAGATGTTGGTGATTATTTGAGCTCATGGTTTTGCTTACAAATTTAGTGTTTCACATGCGTAAAGCTGTACAAATCATTATTTGTATATCAACAACAGATAAAACGACTACTTGCATTGTGAAAAGTGTCACTGCATTTCCTCTCAGTCTGTTTTAGTGTTTTTAAACTCATGTTGCAGTTTATGGACCACAACATCACTGTTTTGATTCACTCTCACCGCTCTCATCATGTCATAATCGTTGGCCACAGCAGACAGGTGATAAACACACCGTACACTTTACCTGCTCAGCACCAGACGACAGACAGACTGAGTTAGAGACGAAGTGGTGAACAAAGTGGAGCATTTAGCAGCTGAAGAGACCAAATCAGAGCTACTATGACGGTGAATATTAGACTTCAGGTGTTAACTCCTAGGTAATGATAATGTGGATGTGTAAACAAACTGTTTGCTAAGACGTTATATAAAGTGATGTCATTGTGTGTTTACAGCTTGTTAAGCTGCCCCCAAGTGGCCACAAAAATAATAATATTGCAGCTTTAAACGTCCCAGCCTCAGCAGCAGGTAATGATAATCCTTATTTTAGTTTTTCTGCTATCTTTAACAGTTTAAAATCCCCCAAAAAGTGACTTAAGTCTATCGCAGGTTGCTGCACCAGAGCCAATACTGATAAACTATTTTGTTTGAGTAAAATAACTTGAAATGTTTAGTTGATCATTGTATTAAAAAGCTTAAAACACACCTGTTGTCAGCCTTTTTTCTACATTTTCATATAGTTCAATGGGAGTTTATAGAATTTTCCTATAAAAGGAACATTTAAATCTTTCAAAATCACCAAATTATGGTTTCTTGATACAAAACTAATCAAAAGTGAAATTGAACGTCAGATTGTCAATTAACTCACAAATAATTGAATCTCTACAAATGTGACTTTGGTTGTTGCGACGTTCGGGCTCTGCCGGGTGACCGACAGCAGCCACGCTCGTCACCCGTCATGCCGTCAGTGACGGCGGCTTTGGAGACGCTCCGTGTGGGAACGCTCTGGAAAAATGCGAGCTCCTATCAGCGCTCTCACACCGGCGTCCTGTCACCTTCCTCAGCCGACACCAGTGAAAGAAGAGCGTCGTGGTGTGAAACAGAGCCGCTAACTCATGTCGCTGGTTGATTAAAGGTCCCTGAAAACATCCAGGAGAGCCGAGAAACAGAGAAAGAGTCGCTCATCACTCAGGAATGACTGCCAGCGGGCCCTAAAGCAAAACCACCGAAAGGAAATAAAACCTACTGTTGGAGAAATCTCCATCTCCTGATTCATGAGTTGGTGATTAGCAGACTGGGCTGTTAATTGCACATTAAAGTCTGTGAGAATGTTCCTGCTCATAATATAATCTTAATGTTTATGTTTCATCTAGCAGGTGGGTGTTAATGAAGACACAATATGATATATAAATATACATGTGATATTCCCTCGATGAAAGCCAATGGGATTTATCCATTGAGTTTAGGATTATTGCAGAAAATAAGCTCTGTGGCAAACAAACATTTATATGTTTTGTTCAGCAAGATAATCTTCACAATTCCACTTTTATGATTTTTGACGTGTAAATGCAATCGTCACTTTTCGAAGAAAAACAAACGTTGAAAGAATAGTACATGTTGGGCCACTCACTCATACATTCTACTTACAACCTGAACCAAAGCCTGAAAACATGTCCCAATATTAGAGGTGAATCCCCATAAAATGACTCTGTGAACAGATTTAAATTTGTATTTAAAAAAAATGTGTTGTGCTTTCACCCAACCCGGCAACGGGACAAGATTTTGGCATCGGAAGCGTTCTGATTTCTGTTTGTAGTCGGAGCAGTAGCTTCAGGTTGAAGGCAGGTGAACTGAAATGCAACGGAACCCACCGGCTATCGTCTGGTGGTGATGATGATGATGATCGGACTGTAAACACGGAGCCTGTTGACCAATAGCCAATTGGTTCCAAGATTAGGGAGGGGAATACAAGTTTGTTGAGCCTCACAGAAAACCAAAGAGTGGCATCTTATACATGGACCAACAAACACAAAATATGAGGCTGGAAGGTTTTAAATACCGTAGAAACCCAGAAGACACCAGAGTTGGGGGGTCAAAAATAGAGAGAGACAGAGATATGAAGTGTCTAAGCTTGTCCATGTTCACGCGCTGTATTTAGGTGTGCCTTTGTGTTCATGCATGTTATTTTTCTGTTTATGTACGAGTGTGTTTGTGTGTGTGTGTGTGTGTGTGTGTGTGTGTGTGTGTGTGACCGCAGACAGGGCGTCTGGATGTTGCTGAGAACTTCCAGAGCCCCGAAGCAGAGTGCCTGTCCCTCAACCACGCCGGCTCTGAAACACACTCAAGACAAGTTAATCCTCCAGAGCTCGGCTTTATCTGCACCCACCCACCAATCCCCCCCCCACCACCACCACCACCACCACTACCACCACCAACACCACCCCCGACTCCTTCACTCCCCTCCTCGCTCACACGTTCCCCTCCGTCTTCGTCCCTCCCCTCCCGCTCTGTGATCGATCGCGTACTTTGCTAGCACTCGTTCAGCCCTCCATTTGTTTCCTCCGCGGATTGCGAACGCCGCCATTTCTCAAACTGTCCACATCCACTTCATGCAACGAGCATTTTAATGTGGTTAACAGAGTGTGGGGTTTTCACTGGGTCCTTGTTCAGGTACTTATGTCAGCAACTGTACTCTCACATTGTGGAATTCAGCTCGTACAAAACATACATAAAACGTACATAAGTTATTTCGTATGTTAGCCACGTAATCATGAAATAAGAAGTATAAAAAGTCCAACAAACAGCAGTCTTTGACTCAGGAGACTGCTGTTTTTCCCCCATGTGAAAAGAGAAGTCATTGTTGATTTAATTGTCACGTAACTTGTGTACTTCAGTAACGGCACTTCATCATACTGCAGTTATGTCACCCGTTGGTTGGTGGGCTGCCGTTATGAAGCCTTGAGTTCTTTTCGTTGTCGCCATCTTGGATTACGGCCGTCGCCATGTTCTATGCCACATTTTTTCGCAACCGATTAACGGAAGTTACCATATTTGGAATGTGGAGGAGTGACGTAGAGACGCCGTATACGTCTCTGGTAGCTGCAGCGATCTGTCAATCACAGTAAAACCCGCCCTAAAGCATCCCCTGCTTTATGGTCTGTTTGACTCTAAATGGACCATCATTTACTAAATGAACATCATGCTGTATTGAAGAAGACTTGAAACTAGAGATTGAGACCATAAACTCATGTTTACAACGTTTACTGAGGGAATAAATCAAGAGAGAAGTAGAGTCATTTTCTCATAGACTTCGATACAACCAGAGGAGTCGCCCCCTGGTGGACACTAGAGAGAATACAAGTTTTACACTCGGCAGAACCGGATGTTGCTGCCTGCAAGGGAACCAGTGTGATGCTAACTTCCTAGTTAGCCTACAAACATACGTCATACGTCACTCTATTGGTTGTACAATACAAGACATTGTATTTTGGTTGATTAATACCTGCAACCGTCACACAGCAGCAGGAAGGACATCTTTAGTTTCCAATTTGTGGCACATTTTATTTAATGTTTGCACAGAACCACCAACAGTACCTGTGCATATATATCTGCTAAATGACAGGACTTTGATTGCCTTTTACATCTCACAGAGGAGGTTCTTGTGGGTCAAACCCTGAACAGTGTTGTTCACCGTGAGGATCAGCAGCTTGACCTTCGTGACCTTCACTGTCTCTCAAGGTAGAAGAAGCTTCAGTCTCAATTTGCAAGACATTTTCAGGACATTGTCTACCCACAAGGACCAAACATTTTTTTCTTTTTACTTATTTTACTCAATAAAAAGAGTAAGAGGTTCATAGAAATGACAATGCTGAGACCAGGGCTCAAGACATTCAGACAACTAAAGCCGAATATCTTGTGTCTTCAATTGGTTGAGTCTGAACTGTGTGAACTCTTCACAGCCTTCACGGTCACACACACTGAAAATGTTATTCTCGAAGCATCATTTTATCTTTGTCCTGTCCTCAAGCAGAGCTGCAACTTTAGCTGAAGACATTTTCTGTCTGACAAAACGTTGCTCGTTTTGCTGAAAAACATGCCAAATGTAATCCTTCTTTCACTGAATGAATGGGAGCACTGCTGAAGTACACCGAGAAACAACAACAAGTTCTCAAGTCATTTTACATTTCGATTAAGACCTTTCAGCCCTGAAAACTGCTGCCGTCAGATCCAGTTTTTGCAGATGCATGATTTCGGTAGGGTATCGAAGAAGGATGGGTGGATTAGCGGCGTGGCCCTCCGTGTCTGCTTTGGGCTCGTCCAAAGATAGGTCACATGACCCGGTGACCTATCCCTCTGCTGAGACCGTCGCCTGTCAGCGCAGATCCTGCTGGGATGCAGAGCTCAGCATCTCAGCCGCTCTCTCACCCAACATCCCAGAGCTGGATGCCTGAGGATTAAAGTGTGTGCTGAGAGGTAGATCTGTTTTGTTTCTCTAATGCGCTAAGTACTTGCGAGGAGTTTAGGTTGCACGTTCGGGGAAAACACTGTGTTCGGTGCGTGATGATATTCATAAGTGTGTGCGGGTGTGATTGTGTGTGCATCTCTTTAAACGGTGGTCTGACTGTATAAGTACCTGAGAAGTCTGTCAGTAATAAATACAGTGAGGCTTAAGTGTGTGTAAACACGTCTGCAGTACCAGACTGTGAAACGCTCTCCTGTGGATGGAGACAGTTGGGAATATCGAGCAGGTTTAGTGCCACATATACATCTGTCTCTCTGATGTTTCAAATGTCTGAGAAAACCAATAATAAGACGAACGCTAAACTCCACTGACCCAAGACGATTTCCTGTTTGAGTCTTCTCTGGTTTCTGGCTTTAGGTTGATTGTGTTCTTAGATATTGATTATCACGTCTTGATGGGATAAATAATCAACAGGTAACGATGCTCCGATGTGATCAATGTTGTGTTTTTTGATCAATTACTTTCTTACAATTTTTCCAAATATTTTGATCCAAAATGTACACGAGATCATAGTGCACCAAAAATATTAATTAACTACATTATTGAAACCTCCCCTATTAAATTGCATTGTAATATCTCACTTACATTATGTGAGTTTTGCCCCATTATATGAAAAATACTTGACAGAGAAGAATGGACACAACTGCAAGGTTAATTAATGCTGCTAATGTTTCTAGTGTTTCTCTGTGTTGATTTTTGTTTTATTTAATAAAGCAGATTTGTCATTTAATTGTCATTTCATTCATTTAAAATAATTGAAAAACACACGCAGAGTAAAGTAGCATAGCTTTTATTTAGTGGAAATTCAGACTGACATTTTTTTTTTCAATCTGTCCAAAGTCTATGAGAAAATGACTCTACTTCTCTCTTGATTTATTACCTCAGTAAACATTGTAAACATGAGTTTATGGTCTCAATCTCTAGTTTCATGTCTTCTTCAATACAGCATGATGTTCATTTAGTAAATGATGGTCCATTTAGAGTCAAACAGACCATAAAGCAGGGGATGCTTTAGGGCGGGCTTACTGTGATTGACAGGTCGCTGCCTCTACCAGAGCCGTATACGACGTCTCTACGTCACTCCTTCGCATTCCAAATATGGTAACTTCTGTTCATCAGTTACGAAAAAAACAACATGGCGACGGCCGTAATCCAAGATGGTGATGGCGAAATGGCAGAACTCGAGGCTTCAAAACAGCAGTCCACAAACCAACGGGTGACATCACGATGACTTCTTATATACAGTGTATGGTTCAGTGACAGTTTACTGTTGATGATGTGTACGTTTTCTCGCTCCAGTGTCGTCTCCATCCCCGCCCCCTCGGGTGCTGATACAAAAAGCCGTCGAGCCATTCGAGGCATTTACCGCATCAAGGTGCAAAGTGCGCTGCCATTCTCCCCCAAATCCTCCCAAAGCTCCCTTCTCTTACCCGAGCTTTAGGCCTATAGGAGCTGCAGGCCAGTCTCCACAGGTGCAGCCAGGGAGAAGATGACAGCCTCTCTTCAGGAGGGCTTAGCTCCTCTTGTGTGGCTTTGAAGCTCTCAGCCAGTGGATTGGCCCGGGGGCCGTAGTTGCAGCTACACCCTTCAACAACACAGGTAGTGTTTGGATCCACAGAGGCGAATACCATCATGGGACGTAGAGTTATTTGTGTGCCGCAGATGCAACGGACGTGTTTATGCTCTTTGAAGTGAGCGGCTCATCAGGTGCCGGCGGATCTCTGTGAGCGTCGTCTGTTAACACTCAGAGGAACGATCGCTCACCAAGGAGGTGCGAACACGGAGGTAAAACCAGAGAGATCAAAGATGAAAATGGCTGTCAAGTGGTTGAAGTCGTGGCTTGTCGGTGACCTCAATGAAAGGAGGCATTATTACACACTTGGCCCTTGCTTAAGGTGCGATACACTTGAGCACTTAAGTTCTTTTTTGGAAGGAGAACGCTACCTTAAGTCATTTAAATCCAGTCTGCATAAAAGGAATGTACCAAAAGGGATTTAAACCGACCTCCTGCCCTACTTAATTCAATTTATTAAATCCATGTTCTAGATTTATTCATTTAGAGAAGAGGATTTTTACTGGGTAATATGTAACTTTCTATGGTGTGTTTGTTATTTTACTAAATTAATGTT
This sequence comes from Pholis gunnellus, assembly GCF_910591455.1. Classification (NCBI taxonomy): domain Eukaryota; kingdom Metazoa; phylum Chordata; class Actinopteri; order Perciformes; family Pholidae; genus Pholis; species Pholis gunnellus. The sequence continues at coordinate 24,562,588 of NC_136534.1, forward strand.
ACAATGAATGTAATAAATGTTACCTAAAGGACATTGCACTAAAGGAGACAATAATGGGCCGTGTCCACCAAATCGATTTTCCCTGAGGCCACCATATTTAAAAAAAAATAATTGTAATAGAAGCGCTGCGTATTTACACGAGGCTACGAAGGACAGCAGCGTGACGAGGTGCGGAGCGTCTACTCTGCGCTTGGCGCTGCACATTTGGCTTTTTCATTCTGGTTGCAGAGAGTTGGAAAATGAAAATCACAGTAGAGACGTGATCAAATGTGTTTTACTTTGAGTGTTGTGAACTTAACGATGTCCTCATGTCTGGAGCGCTGGGAAATAAATCTGAATCTGAATCTGAACGAAACGATGGGACTCACCAGGATGTTTCCACCCCACAAATTCTAAAAAGCCACCTGCAGGTCTGTCCTCTCTCTCCTTACGAGCTTCGTCCACAGCAAGTACTTTACCTACATGTTTACTTCAGTGCGCCTCCAAAACACTGCCAAGCTCTTTCAGAAGAGAGCCTGGCTTTTTCATCTGGGAAAAAAAATGCTATGGTGGACACAGCCCTTAAAAGGTCCAGCACAACAACAAAAATTGTCGCAATTTTGGATCCCAATGTCATCAAATTCATAATGGGGAAACTTTTCAGCTTGTTAACTACTTCATCATGTAACTTTAATTCACACTCTGCAAGCTGGGTGGCCTGAGCATCGAGGAACAGGAACCCAACATCTCCTCTTTCACTCGTAAAAAGCTGACACAAGCAAAACAACTGCTCGTAACGAACGGCATCCTACTTCCCATCGCGTGAATGAGCGAAAGTGTGAGAGGGCGTACGTGTTGTTGTGTTTGACGCCGTGGTGTTTTGTTTAGGAAGAGAAAGCTCTCCGTGTCCGATGCTGATGGCAGTTCCCACTCGGGAGCTTTTGTCCTGAACTTGACAGCTTCTCATTCATCTCGAGAGAGAGAGAGAGAAAAACTTGAAGACAATTTGAAAATGCTCGAGTCACCGCTGGTTCCAACAGGAAACACTGAAGTTTGACATCCTGTTAAATGAGCCAAAGATGGGAACACAGCAGGTAGAAGTGAAAGCAGTACAGCAGCTTACCGTGAGACATGTTGCACGACATGGCTGTTGATATTTTACTGTAATACAACTTAACCGATACAGAATTAAGGTTGAACAGATATCTGAGAGTTAAAAAATGTCAGATATATTAGTATTACTGATAACAATACTAATATCGTGGACACATGACAAAAAATGTCAGTAAGAATTCCATGTTTGTGAAAGAACTGACCGTTAGCTTAACCCTTCTCTTGAACGCCGGTTAGCCTCGTTGTTATTGCACGATATCATTTAGCATGTAGCCCTGTTTACTCATTTTAAGAGTATATTGCCAAATATTGCCAAAAGTTAGTTTAAGCTAACCTCATTCGGCAGCGTTGCATTTGAGTTATTGTCTAGAATTCCTCCGTCTGTTGAACTACAATACTAATTTTTAACGTTTAGTTAATTGTCGCTTTAATAATTTCTCTTAGACTGGAAGATGGGGGACTCCTTGTTCTGTGCAAAAATGTTGAGTCTTTGTTGTATAAATGCCTCAGTGTGTTAGCATTGTTAGTATAGCCTTGAGTAATATTAACTTACTTCTGTCAGTTTAAAATCAGGTTTGAAATCATCCCAGAGTGACGACTGTGCTGCTCTTCTGATTCTCTTCTTGTGTCCGTTATCTGTTTAACATTTATTCTCAGTTATTTTGTGGGCATGTTGGTGACACCCTTGTATGTCTTTGAGCTGTGAACCATATCATGTTTTTGTTTTTTTACATCAACAAACAAGGTATTTTTGAGACTATAAAATGAGTTTTAGCAACCCAAATAGTGGGACATGTACTGAACTCACACATCACCGTGTTAAATTTAGATTCACGGACTGAAAGTGTTTTTTTCTGAGGCAGCAGAGGAATGTCTCTGTGTGTGGTAGAGGGGGTATCGAGCAGCGTGAGGAATGCTAACAGACCGCTGGTCTTTATTTCGGTCTGGCTCCGGCTCTTATCTGTCTCCTCCTCTCGCAACCTTACCTCGTCCTCCGTATCGACCAATCACAGCCCGGTTTGAACTCCAGGAGCGAATCCAAAACAGAGGCAGACCAAAAAAAAAATACAGGCAGTAATCTTCTTGTTTTCCTGTGAATGGGAAATCAAAACGTAGACAATAATAATATGCTTAAAAGAATGTAGCTTGTGATAAGATGAGAAAATGATGGATACAATCGCTGTTCTTTGAGACAATCAGCTTCTTGAAATATTACAGGACACATCAGGGAACAGATGTTCGTAGCACTGTGATGTGTTTGGATTGAATTTCTGAATTTCTTAGTAAATTCATAGTTAACGTTTCCCAGAAAGGATCCATGTTTCTTGTTGTTAAACTTGACTTAAATTGAGCGTCACGTCAGATTTTGTCTTTTTTGAGACAGACATAAAAAATTAAATGTTACAAAAACGACTCCAGATGTCACTATTAGTATATAGATAATCCTTCCTTTCCACATTGATTTACTGGATTCTGCAATCTGCAAATTGCTCTTTAAATCTGTTTGTAGATAAACTGTATTATCAAATTAATATTATGACATAAGATCCCTTCAAAGTGCGTAATCTGTACATTTTACATTTGCAATCCGTCAGACACAGAAACTTTTTTAGCAATAATTACTTCACTTATGTGTCTGCCTGATAGGGGCAGAAGTTCATTTCAGCTCATTAAAAGTCACGCCAGCATTGAAATCAGTTAGTCTCAGTGGCATCTAATTGAACGTATTTGTTTATGACGGCGACAAAATCCATGCAAATCGCTGATGTCGAGTACAAATTTGGCAAGCTGTCTTGATATACGGAGAAGACAGGCAGAGCTAAACTAAAAGTTTTCAGTCAAACTAACGACACACCAGATTAGTCTTTTTTTAGAATTTGTAGTTATTGTTATTAACTGTAATTCTACGTCTGTGTTTCTTGTGTTTTAAAAGTCTTAAATGTTCCTGAGAGTCATGTAATGAAGCCAAACCTGTAACTTCCTAATCACCAGAAATTGCAATTGATGACATCATCAGATAGGGGTCGAGCTAATCTGGTCTTGTTGTTGGTCAGCGGCAGTGTGACTCGTTGCCTCAGACTTGGAGCCGCAGGGCTGCTCGGCTGCTCAGGATCTGGCTCTGCGGGGCCACAGCAGTGTTTATGGAGCCGGGCTGGAGATTAGCACGACTACACACACACACACACACACACACACACACACACACACACACACACACACACACACACACACACACACACACACACACACTTTCTCTCTGTCTCTCTCTCTCTGGGTTTCCACACTCAGACTGCTCATGAACACTCGCTGCACCCCTCCTCTTTTTTTTTCAGGGGGTCCCCTTATCGTGGGCCTGGAGACTGGAGCAGTGACACTATCTACAGATGTGGGGAGGGTGTGTGTGTGTGAGTGTGTGTGTGTGTGTGTGTGAGCAACAGAGAGAAAGATTGAAGTGCTCGCGGCTGACTTGAAAAGGGTCAGAGCGTCAGATACGGCTGTCGCCAGCGCCGTCATGCCTTGGAAACTCCAACGCAACCCAACAAGGCACCGTGGCAGGAGTTCACTGCGGCCTTATCGCAACACACAGCCAATATTAACTCACGCTGCTGAAACGTGAGCACAACGACTGATGACCTCATAATTTAGAGTTTGAATTCGACCACCGTGAGTTATTCAATTCATACAATGTTTGGTGTAAAACAAATCGCCCAAAATTCATTCAATACGTGTCAGAGATATGAAGGTCAAAGCAGAGCTCCGCCAGACAGGTCATACATGTTTACAGTATCACAAGGGGTTATGTACATATACAGTAGATGACCACCAGTGTGTGTGTGTGTGTGTGTGTGTGTGTGTGTGTGTGTGTGTGTGTGTGTGTGTGTGTGTGTGTGTGTGTGTGTGTTTGATAAGGAGCAGGGTGATGGCGCCATGTTGATCCTCCTCTCAACAGCGCTGCAGTAGTTCCCATGCTGTCCACATCCTTTAATGAGTGTGATATGTGTGTTCTTTGTGGATGTGTTGTGCAGCTGAGTGTTGGTTTATCTGTTTGGTTTTCACTCATTTTAACATTTTGATATTATACGCTATAGCTTGCATGTTACACAGGTATTGCACATATTTTTGTGTGCATATATTTACATATAAGCCTAAATATTTCTTGTAAATATAATTAAGTTTTCCCCATGGCTACTTTTCATATGCACTGTTCTATTTTATTGCCGTTTTTGTTTCATTCTATATTTATTTAAATATTTGGATATCTGTTGATTTATTTTCTGTGTGTAGCAGAGATGAGGGCTACAGCTGCATTTCATTGTGCAATCCTGTGTGTGTGTGTTGTGTGTTGTGTGTGTGTGTGTGTGTGTGTGTGTGTGTGTGTGTGTTGTATAATGACAAAGCTAAACTTTGAACCTCGAACCTTGTACAAAAATACACACTTTGTATTTGACAGAGTCCACCTGTGCAGTAATTCAGACATAAGTGAGATAACTCAACAACCAAAAAGATTTGTTATAATAACATATAACAACAAAACAATAGTTATGTAAACCAAAGCAATCAACAACCTCCTTTATATTCAGTGAACTAATATCCCAAACTCTCACAAAGATGCTGCACCCTAAATGTGTGTCAGAAAATGATCCTACATGTTCTAGTTTAACTTTGGACATTATATATTGATTATATTAAACAAGCCCGGATAACAGACACTTTAGAGTTTGTTCAGGACTTTTTTCCAAAAAGGGACAATCAGACATAGAAACGTGAAATGTTCCCACTTCCTTGTTACATTTATTATTTCATTTGAAACAGTTTTTTGGGGGTTTTATCATATCAATAAACTGTCTTATGATGTCACCCTGCCAACATGTTTTTGTGTTTTTTATTTTGTGTGTGCATGCTAGACCGAATGTGTGTGTGGATCTAAGCAAAGAAGCCTATCTACAAGTGTGTGTGTGTGTGTGTGTGTGTGTGTGTGTGTGTGTGTGTGTGTCTCCAGAGCATTCTGATACTATTGTTAGTGAAATCTAATCTGTGTGTCGTATTGGGTTGGGGGTGGAGGGGTTTAGGTAACGTGTGTGTGTGTGTGTGTGTGTGTGTGTGTGTGTGTGTGTGTGTGTGTGTGTGTGTGTGTGTGTGTGTGTGTGTGTGTGTGTGTGTTGTTGCTTTGGAGGACATTGTGCTGAGCTCGGGTCTTCAGCAGCCTCTTTCTCCATTAATGCTCCATTAGCCAAATTAGAGTCCTAATTGGGGAGGCGAGGAGAGCTCTGCGCTCTTAAAGGCAGAGTGTGTGTGTGTGTGTGTGTGTGTGTGTTGGGTCATTTACTGTAAAAGCAAACATTTAAAGGGATGTTTCATTTCAGACAGGAGGGCTGTTATCAGCAGGGCCTGTGAATGGATGAAGGTGCAACGTTGGATGAGAAACGTTGGGGCTGTTGGCTGAATATTAGACGGATCAGAGCTCCGACGACATGTCGCTGATAATAATGGAGCCGTGCCGAGCCTTAAAGGGCCGGCGGCGGCGAATTCGATTAGCGGGTCATTAGCTAATCAGCTAGCTACTTGCTGTGTTTGTTGCCCTCAAGGCCTGGTGGTGAGGAGGTAAACTGGAGGAGACACAAGGTGGTGTGAATGTTTGTGCAGAAGTTAGGGAAGATTAGGAAATAGTTTGTGTTTGCCAGAAAGGAAGAGATTAGCTATTTCATCGAATTCTCTAATATAATTTTTTCTTTTTTTGTATCTTTACTGGCACTTCTTTCTGACGGTTTTCTTTCTTTGTTACATTTGTTTCAGTCAGAGACATTGAGCCAAATGCAAAAATAGATTTTGTATCCTTATCCGAAACCCTTCATACTTTTCCCCCGTGAAGTTTGTTCGTACTAAGTGTTCAAAGACGGATTCGGGAAGTTTTCTTAACTGCACAAACTTTACCATTTGAACTTGATGAATGCGGGTTGATTATGAGCAGGTGCTCGGTGAGATGTGATCAGCAGTATAACGCTACCTGTTCTGCTCCATTTGTGAGGAAGTTTCATTCATAAAAACAAAGATAGAAAAAACAAGTTACCGTTATGTAGCCTGTAGTCCTGCTGATAGAAAGCAGCATTAAAAAAACGTAATAAATTTGACAGTTCAGCAGTGCTTTAAGGGGTGATAAAATGTATAAATAAATATAAATATCACTAAAGCGATCAACGGCGTGTCATCTGAGCGAGATGGACAAGACAATATATTCAATTGCAGGTGATGTTACCAAATACAGTGTAATAAGTTCACTAATACTTTACGGAATTACTTTAATTTTAACAACTTTAACAGTTGTCAATCCCTGAATAAATCTAAATCATCCTGGGTAAATAAGTTTAAAAACAATCATCAATCCATGATGCATATCACACTGATATACTAGAAAAATATGAATTCAGTTAAATAATTTATATAGTATTTACATAGTATTAATTATTACAATTTAGTATTTTTTTTTTTTACTTTGATAATATTTAATCTCCAAATGATTCAGCTTCAGACACAATAGTTTTTAAATCTGTGTTTTTCCACTGTGGAGTTCTTGAGTCAAACAACCTTTTGTGGATTGCGTTAGAGAACATTTTCTGATTAATAGGAGAAGAAATTAGTTTCAGCTTACTCCCTTTCCTTGGTTGATGCTTGATACTTAGGCTTTCCAATAAATGCATCCGTGTGTATACATCATATTTGGGTGCATGCCTATGTGTGTGTGTGTGTGTGCTGATAAGAACAATAAAGCCTCCATTTGTGTGAAATTTCCCAGACCCCACCTCTCCGCTGAAAGTGCTCTAAAGTAGTTGGCATGAACAGCCGCTGTGTGATAAACTGTAAATGACTGAGAGTTAGCTTAACCTAATCCCCTCTAGTAGGAGGCCTGCAGGTCGCTCCAGCAACCTAACAGGTCCGTGTGTCTCGAGATCTCCACACCTCCGCACTTATCGAAGACTCGTATATCACGCAGGTCCCTTGCCCTCGAAGCCCCCCGCAAAGGAACGCTCGCACGGAGAGAAGCAACGCAGTGTGAAAGTGGAGGGAGTATCAAGGGTCAGTTAAAGCTGCAGGAGCTACAGTAAATGGAAGAGAGGTTTAAAGTCACGTAAGACTCAAGATTCTACATCAATTCACAAAATAATTTTATAAATAATGGCAAGCACAGATCATAAACCAAGACAGATATTTAATATTCTCGTGGAGACAGACGATAACAACTGAACGTGTAAACGTGGTCTTTGGGATCAAATGAACCTCATTGACTCGTCTAGAAATCGGTAGACATGTTCATTTGAGTGTTAACTGTCTGTGGAGACTGTTGCAAAAACCAAGCACCCCATAAACATCAGAGTTCAAAATCAGGAAGAAATGCAACCAAATGTTATGTTGCCACTTCCAAAAGATGCCGATACAAAACTATGGTTCGGGTTAAGAAACGTAACCACAGTATTTATATCCGTCCCTTTTAAGAAGGGGGCCTCCTCCCTCAGCTGTAAATGTGAAGACAAACCGTCTCAGAGTGGATGGGTGTTTCAAAAAGAACAAGTTTGGATGAAGCAGCTTTACAATGTGTGAAATTGATTTGTGCGTCCGTTCCTTCACAGGTATCCCACAAACTCATTGATGGCAGATAAAAAAACAAACAGCTCCTTTAGGAAGACCGTGTGGAACCTCAGCCCAGCCCGGCTGTCTTCTCTCCTCACTGTTGAATCATGGCCTCGCTCGCTAAGAAAACAGAGCAGCATCCAGGTATTGTGCTGCAGTCGAGTCTGGAGAAAAGAATGGCTGGTGGTTTGACATTTTGTCTGCTCGAAGAGACAACGGGAGAGACAGACGACCAGGATGTGTGGCTGGTGAACACATAATAATCTTTTTTTTAAGTTAATCATTTAATGTTTGTAAAGTACATTTTGTATCATTTAAGGATTAACTTTACTGCAAGAGCTTTGTTATCGTTTTAACCCCTTTTTTCCTCACGTATATTGTTTAACACCCAAAAGTTAATAGTTTATTTAAACTGATAACAGGCATAAAGACTGGAATAGGCCATACAGACCTACATTCATTTTTATTTTCCTCATTTTTTGTTATCCGTTTTTTCACCTAACAATTATACCAAAATTTGAAAAATTTGAAAAATATTTTCAAAATAAACTTCCGTATTCACAGGAAGTTAGGTAAAAATAAAGAAAACAGTTGTGAGTCACGCGACTAACAAATCGTGATGAACAATTACTTTCAGACTGGAACCAAAAAGCGGTCTCCTGGACGAAAGTCCAGCTTTGTTTGACCCATCCGCCCAACCGCCCTGCCGGTCCTGTGAGGACTATCTCTTTTAAATAAATAAAAACAGTTTCACATTTATTCGGAAATGAAAGTGAAACAAAAGTAGAGTGGCAGGTTGAAGTAAACTGAGTACAGAAAACTATCATAGACCTAAATTAGACAATAGAAAGCACTAATACACCACTTACACACTTAATCGCTGATGCTCCAGAGGCTCATGGGTGATTATCCACAGGCACATCTCCACCTTTACTCCTCAGACAGTCAGGAAGTGTCTGAAGATGATCGATCAATAATTATAAAGGCTGTTGTAAGTCTTCACTGAGGATTTCTCTGGGGAGAATGGAGGTGTGATCGATCATGTGATGTGAGAATGAGCACATCAAATATTCTGATCAGAATTACCTTTTATTTGAAAAACTTTATTTCCCCTAGAAGCTTTGACTTGACGTTTTTAAAGATGTGTTGTTCCCTCTGATGAGCTGAATGATATTTAAAAAGTACTACTTTTTTTCAGCTTGTAAAAAAAAAACCCTGATGTTGCGTGTCTCAACTCTCGACATCTGTCCTTTTATGAAGTCAACCTGCTCGGCTGTGGTTTGCCCTTGGCCGAGCTACTGTCCCCTGGAAACCCAGTCGATTTCCAGAACAACCGGAGCCTCGGTGTGTAACTGGGTTACCGAGCCTGTAATTTGTAAGTAATAGAAGTTGTCCTGGATGAGGGCACAAAGATATGGTCCAGGAAATGTTTTTAAACGTGGGAGGCAGCAGGGGGGGGGGTTAGAAATCCAGAGAGGCCTCTCCACTTCAATCCTGGTAAACGGGGACAAACAGGATTAAGTTGGAGGTAGCGGGTTGGGGAGAGGGCGCGCTTGCATCTGGACTTTCAACAGCTCTGAGTGGATGCTGCCAAAGAGGCGAGGAAGAATGGTCAAACGCACTCTTTTAGCTGGACTGGTCCGCCGCACGGCAGCAGCTCATTCTCATTGGTGGAAAGGTGCAGCGAAGTAAAGACGATACTGTAGTTCTAACAGCAGTCAAGGTTTTTTTTTTAGGAGAGATTGTGGTCGTTGTTCAGTAATTTATTCCTATTACTTGTATATGCATCTGAAAGTGGCAGTGCAATTAAACCCGGTGACTTTAATAAGGCTCTCGATATGCAAATTAAACCCAAATGTGACTCGTGCAAGATGGTGTCCTCCAATGCAGAACGACGTTCAATCTCTTTAAGACCGCGTGTGCAGCATGTATGTTTGCGGTGGAACATCAGCAAAACCTTTCAAGCTCAAGGTCTAATTATTAGCTTTATCTGGCCAAAAAGGCTGTAACAGTTTGTGTATTCGTGCCAAACCTGTTGATGCACGAACCAAACTTCAAAAGAGCGAGTTACACCCGGACACTTTTATATACGCCGTTAGCAGTGGGTGCTGAAATTAGCACAACTAGTTGATTTAGTCTATGGCGAGGAAAATTGAAATGAACCTGGAAGATCTACCTGCTGTTAGCTAGCAACGGAGAAAAGTTGTGTTTAAGACGTTTCTCCACCGTTGTAGAGATTGTGAAACGAAACTTTGTTCTATTTGTTTTGTATTTTCAATTTCATAAGAGATAATTATCAGCTGACCTGTTGCCTTTTTGATAAAGTGTTTGTGCAGTGTTCAAACAGAGTAATAAACAAGTGTTTGAAATGTGAATGATTTTTTTGCAGTTGTTGCACAACTGTCTGTTCAAAATTCATTAAAAGATACGTATATCCTTATGCTTTTGAGTCTTCTTTGTACCATTATAACCCAACTTTCGTCACGATCTTCATCGTCAGATGGAGTTTGCTCTGTAGCTGTTATGTTTCCTGCTGCAGCATCCTTTCGAACCCGTCATCTGCACCGGCCTCAAAATCAAGTCCTTCATTGATAATTCTGCTGCAGAGTAGTGCATGTGATAAAGTGAAATACGGACCAAAAAAAAAAAATTAAAAGTCATGTTTATACTTTACACGCATGAAAACATGCCCTAGAGTTGTTAATTTCTTCAGGAAGAGCACAACTTAATAACTACCACTGGGGTGCCCTTGAGCAAGGCACTTAACCTCTAAACTGTTGTTTGGCCAACAGATCAGAGTTTTACTGTTCAGCTTTCAAGTCAAGGTTGAAGTATTTGTTGAAGCTACCCTGCACAAAAATACAGGTAGAAGAAAATAAATAAATAATGAAATAAACATAAATAAACACATTTCTTCTCATCCTCAAGGATTTTTCTTCTTAACAAAGATTTTAAGAAAAAAAATGACTCTTCTCCTTCGGGCCGTGGTACAGTTATAGCAACATTTCACTTCGGGGGCTTGTAATTGAATAACTCCATCCCTATAAAAGCAATTGTACGGTTATTATCTTCTTAGGGCCCCATTTGTGTGGAGTGGCACTTAGGAGCAGGATAGTCAGAGAGAACTAATCTCATACTTGGATTTTCTTAGTCATCAGATTCGCCAATGTCATTGCTGCTGCTGCTGCTGCCCATTGCAGCCGGTGTGATGATGATGGGTTTCGCTGTGACCTCCCGACTGATGAGTCTGTGTGTGTGTGTGTGTGTGTGTGTGTGTGTGTGTGTGTGTGTGTGCTTCAGTATTGGCAGGAGCCGGCTCATCAATGAGGTCACTATCGGGTGTGTGCGTGGCGACGCTGTCAGTGTGTGAGGTCATTTAGCACATTCTCAGCAGGGTTTTGGGGGGAGAGGGGGCCGTGGAGATGTTTGGGGGGGGGGGGGGGGGGGTTGAATACGGATGAGATTGATGGACTGCCAGGAGGAATTATTTTCCCCAGCTGATCAATGTCGCCCAGTTAAAACCTTGTGATTTCATTAGGCTTGACCACTTAGCTAATCTCCCTCTTTGATTCCATGTTTAGCACATGCAAAGAAAAAACACTTTCCTGAAGTTACGCTGACATAATAATGGTGCGAATAGACTTGTAAATCTTAAGGATAATTCTGGTTTATTACAACTTTTGTAGGTTTGTCCGTCATCGTTTTGTTGAGGTACTTCTGACATAACTGTGCCGACGCTAAAACGAAGTCCGACAGAGCAAAAATCACGAGCAGTCAAACGAACATTACGCATTACACATGCTAAACATTTGTGTGTTTGCATTGTGATTACGAGCATGCTAATGCTAGCAAAAGCAATTGAATGGTGGGAGTGTTGTGGCAAGTTTGGACTCGGGCGTTGTGCTGCATTCGCAGATCTGTATTTGCAATAAGTTGAAAGAAATCTCAACTTTATGCAAAAGTGTCCGTCCAGCACGCTGCGCCTTGATCACAAAACTTGGACCAGGCTGTCGAATGTGGCGATGTAGTTCTAAAATGAAACAAGAGTCAGCAGTGGCATAGCCTATTTTTGGTCTTAAATGTATTTAGAAGTAGATTTTGGTGGATTGTTTGGACAGAAAGTTTATGAACAGCCCGCCATGTTGTTTCCTGTTTGAGACGGCGAGCAGAGAACCAGGGAGCAATCAGCTGCATTCTACGATGGGATACGACCAGGCGGCAACCTCCGGTTCTGCCGAGTGAAGCAAATACAGAAGTGTTTTAAAACTTGCAATCTCTCTAATGACCAGCAGGGAGCAACTCTTCCGTTTGCAAAAATAATTCTGGTTGTATAGAAGTCTATGAGAAAATGACTCTACTTCTCTCTTGATTTATTACCTCAGTAAACATCGTAAACATGAGTTTATGGTCTCAATCTCTAATTTCAAGTCTTCTTCAATACAGCATGATGTTCATTTAGTAAATGATGGTCCATTTAGAGTCAAACAGACCATAAAGCAGGGGATGCTTTAGGGCGGGGCTTACTGTGATTGACAGGTCGCTGCCACTACCAGAACCTGATACGGCGTCTCTACGTCACTCCTCCAAATTCTAAATATGGTAACTTTTGTTTATCGGTTGCAAAGAAAATATCGTACTCGGCCTTTTAGATCATTTTAAAAAGATGGAACTGCAGTTTAGCCTCCCTCTTGCCAGGTGAGTTTCTCATGAGTCTATAAAATGCGCCGGAGGCGGGCACGGTGACGGTGTATTACACATCCAGAAGGTAAATCGTCTGGATGTGAGCCAAAGCTGCACCCACCACATTTTGGCTGCCAACTCAGTCTGCCTCTTCTGCTCTTCCTGGCGGGGTGAAAGCTGTCAGAGGGCAACGCTAGACGATGGGTGTCAGACTAAATAAACGCCGGGCCTATTTGTGTGGTGTTAACAGTTTGACTGCAAAGCCCCCACCACACCCTTTCAACCCGCAGAAAGGAGCCCTTCCTTCACGATGAACCAGGGCCAGAGACGCGCAGAGGGAGCGCCAACTCCCACAAACTGAAGGATTTACAGGTAAAATATACATTCTGGGTAAAAAATACACAGGTTGTATGGATATTGTGGGTATATTCAGGCAGAGAAGCAACAACACACACAATGAAAAGAGCTCACGTGGGTTCCAGCCAGTATTGATCTTTTAACATAGGATTATACAGTCTGGCTCTATAGGCTTAGCGGCCTTTAATTCCCTCACAGAATAGATAGACTGACTTTGGCTCTATACATATCTGGATCAATGCAAATCTACTTTCGCCCCAGCGGCTCAATTTTAAGCGAATTCCATTAGCCATAAGTAAAAGTTTTCTTGGGTAATGTGATTAGAGAGAAGAGGGGGGGAGGGGGGGGGGGGGGGTGCTCCTCTCCGACGGAGTCTCTCTGAAAGCGGTGAAACGTTTCTTTTTCTTCCTCCTTCCTCTTCTTCTTCTTCTCCCATCTCGCTCTGCGCGCTTTCACTTTGTCTTGCGGTGGTGGACGAGGAAGTGTCGCTAACAGGTTGTGATGCACAAGGACACAAAAGACACACACACACAAATCAGCAGACACATGCTGATTTTTTGGTACTTTCTGTTAGTGATAAATAATCTTTTGTTTTACTTCTGCCAGCCTGAAAAAAGCCTTTAGACTAGTGCTGAAACTACTAATTTTGATAATTGATTGATTTTTATGTGTGCTTTACTCTGTTTTATTGTAGTCAGTTCAAAATCTTTGAGTTTTAGAGTATTAGTCAGCCATGATATGCAATTTAAAGATGTTACCTCGAGTTCTGGGAAACTCAACTTTCAGTACTTTGTTGGGGTTTTATTGATTCATAGATTCATTAAAAATCTGATTAACAAATATGGAAATAAATCATTAGTTGCGGCTATAATTCAAATCAACATGGTCCCCAAAACTCCTAAAAAGTAACCTGAGAAAAAAAAAAGTAAAATACATGTTTAATGTGATTTTACGTGTGTTTATATACCTGTATGTGCCTTTGTCTTCTTTGATGATGTTTTTTCTATGTGGCAGGGAAATTATTATATATTAATTATATTAATTATAATGGTAAAAACAACTTTATGTGTTTAAGTCGTTGACATATTACGTTGTAACTTTATCTTTAGTTGCTGCTGTATAGTTTACTTCTATTTTTGTACTAGTTGTATATACTCTCATTAATTTATTTATTTATCTGCACTTATTTCTATCTTTGTGCTGCTACAACACCTTGATTTTCATGTTAGGGATCAATAACAAGAAAATCTCCCCCAAAAATTGTAGTTTTTACAGACTGTTGATCAAAGTTTTGCCAGATCTTTGTCTCCGTCATATCGTCAAGTTACAACAGAGCGATTTCTAATATTAAATAAAAGCTGAGCATCATCGGTACGTTGGTCTAATCCTGTTACACACACACAACAGTGGATGAGACAGTAACAGGACAACTGACGTCCACTGATTGGACCTAATGCATCTGAGAGAATAGAACAACAAAACACACACAAATTATTCCGAACATTGTCCCGAGCACAAAATTCAATCACAACGCCACAACCGCTCGCGTATTACGACCATTCACAGAGCTCCCGGCGGGCCCCGGCTTTACCTTCAACAATGGCGGCGCTAATATTAGAACAACAGGCCGCGACTCCCTCTTCACTTCCACTCTCGTCCCTAACGTGATTTTCCTTTTCTTTACAGTAATTCGTTTGGTTTTCAGATTGTTGTGGAGCTGCAGCTGCCTGTAAATGGACGCCGGATGTCTTTGTTGTGTTGACGGGCAGGAAGGAGAGGTCGCTGTCCGTCAGCCGCCGGCTTTGTTCGACCCCTTTGATACGTCGGTTAAAGAGCAGCTCGGGCCTGCTGCTGATTGTTGGCTTTTGCTCGTGTTATTAAAATTCTGTCAATGACAAGGAGAAGTGACTTTATGTCTCCATATGGTCTGTATTGACTTCTGCAGCAGGGACACAAATTAACATTGGTATGCTAACATCTTTACGTCTGGATGAAGGTTGTTTGTCTTGACAATCAGCGACGAGCACACGCCACGTCACTTGTTTCAATATTTAATGAAATCGGGACCGGTGACCCGGCAACCAGTGGATGATACAGGAAGTTACTTAAACCCCCAAAAAAGTCTGTCACTTTGGATTCTTTACGGATTAAACAAACAAGATATAAAAACATGAATCATACACAGAAAAATAGACAATTTAAAGCAGTACTGGACTTTGGTACAATTAGTATAATGTTGAGGTACTTGTACTTTACTTGAATATTTTCTTTATGCTATAAACTCCACTACATGTATACAACAATTACTATTTACAAGTTAATATGACCTGCCAGATGTATCTTGTGACACTCTCAAGAGGAGTTTGGAAACCACTATCTGATAATATTAAGTAATTAAAACGAGCTCCGCTTCAAACTTCAGCAACAGTAAAATGCTGCGTGCATGTTGATGCATTAGTAGTAACAATATAAGCATATGAAATATGATAATTAACAGTCTTAGGAGCCATATTGCACAACGAGTACTTTTACTTTTACATATACATATACACATATATACCTCGCATACATTTTACTGATCATACTTCTGTGGTAGTTTGACTTCAGGGCAGGAGTATATTTGTATTCGTATTTTTAATTGGGTGAAGGATCAGAGTACTTCTTCAACTACTGAGAATGACACTGACATACTAACATTAATTTAAAAAAATTAATATATTTATAGTGATTTAAAATAAATTAATGACCAATATCCATTGATATCAGCAGATTTACTTCTGTTATCCAGGTCCAGCTACTCTCTTTATTTCAAACATGGTGTCTCTCAAACACACATACACACACAAGTATCCTTGTGAGGACACTCATTGACATAATGCCTTCTGTAGCCTCTTACCCTAATCTTAACCATCACAACTAAACGCCTGACCCCAAACCAAACCCTTACCCTAAACTTAACCTAAACCTAATTCTGACCTGAACCCTCAAACAGTCCTTTGAAGCTCTGTCCCAAAGTGGGGACCAGCCAAAATGTCCTCACTTTCCCAAAATGTCCTCACTCTGAAGGTCTAAAAGTCAAACTGGTCCTCACAAAGATAGCTGTACAACTATACACACACACACACACACATACTTTGATATGAGTTAAAATCAGCTCCACCTTTACCAGCTGCAACATTAATGTATTTAACACAATAATCGTATATAAATTATTATTAAATGGGCCATTCGGCTCAATCTTTTGCTACTTTAAGTACTTGTTGATGCTTTATGAATGCATGACTTTTACTTGTAACAAAGTATTTCTACCCTGTGGTATTATTTAAGTACTATATCAAAGAACTCCTCCACCTCTTCCCCGACTTTGAAACTTGTTGATTAAGCTCATCGGTTTGCAGACTATGAGGGTCAAACTTTCTCGGCTCTGTGACTTGTTGCACCTCTCTGTTCTCTGAGTAGTCATCGGGCTCAGCTGAAGCACTGCAGCACAAACCCGTCTAACAAGCTGCTGACAGCGCGCTGAATCAGAGGCAGAAGCAAGGAAAAACCTTGGAGACGGATTTATTAAGTATGCCCCTCGTCATTAGCCTCAACATAATCAAATCATTTTACTCATTCAGAAGTTCTCTGGGGCCCGGCCCCGGGATGACGAACGCTGTCGAGAAGGCTTCATTCTCCCCTCTTCGGTCTCGCTCTGCCCGCCGTCGCTGCCAAACGAGGTCACTTAACAGCTTTTAATTGTTCGTGTCTGTCTCCAGACGCTTGGAAAAAAATGTCGGCGGCGCTCTGAAGGATGGAAAAACAGCAGGTTTTAGATGCTAACTGCAGGTGAAACTGTGGTGGGAATAGAGTGGAGATAGACTCAGAAGAATTACATACAACTTAAGAAAAAGAAAAAACTCAGTGGAAGTGAGAAGCAGCAGTTTGTAAAAGACAGTCCTCAACTTTGTTTTACTCTTTTCATTAAGTGAGAAGAAGAAGTAAGTGTCCTTCTTGTTTCTGTGTCTGCAGACTTCCCTCTCCTCTGGGACTCTTTGTGTTTTCCAGAGCTCAGAAGTGATTCCTCCTCTCACTCTCTGCAGGACTTTGTCTTTATGTAGTTTTAAGTCAGGATGCTTTTCGTGCTGTTATCTCCCCCTAGAGGTCAATGCAGGAATAACAGCGGTGTCGGGTAAACTAACTGGTTTTATAGTGACCGTGTTTTTGCAGAGTATGACAGACAGTTTTGAATGACAGCTGCAGCTAAAACAAAATTAAATTAAAGATGAAGAGAGTCCCTATGACACTAAACGCTAAAGTGATCCAACGCCACAACTAGGAGATATTTAGACAAACTTTTTGCAAGTTCAAATTCAAAAAGTTTCCCTTCATTCGTTTCTCTTTGCAGTATGTTTTTGGTACAAAGACTTTGAGAAACTTGGCAAAAACAGACACCAAATCAGACTCAGTCGTCAGTAAAACAGATTTTAAAACAAAGTATAACAGGTGACTACTTTCATTCCTAAATCTATGGTGTAGGAATATTCTCTACCTTCAAATGGCGTGTGTGCAACACAGTACATGTACAATGCAAAAACAAATTAAACTTTTATCCGAAATTCCAAACTAACTAAAACAGTATGAGATTCTTCAGTGTGTACAAAACCTTAGTATGAAACCAACAGTACGCATTACTGTATGCAAACACTGGACCCTACGCCAGCATACATATCCCACAATGCAAAGCGGTAGTGACAACCACGTTAATGACATACAATGACGGACAGCTCTGTGACGTCAGTAATGCTTCAATGCAAGTGTAATTATAAGATTCAACTTGTTTTAGGCATTATACATTTTTTTTAAATGAGTTCAGCTCACTGGTCATCATTTGGTCACATGAGGTCGGCACCGGTTAGGGTTAGGGTTACACCGAGCAAGACTCATATTGGATTTCCGTAATGAAAGACAATATTAAACCCATTTACTAAAACCAAAACACAAAAAGTCAATTTTTTTAAAGTCTTATTGGGGCAGAAAAAATACAATTCCACACTTTCTTGAAACTTGAATAGAAGTTAACTTTTGACAGATATTACACTCAAATTAATTATTTTGTAGATGTATGGCACATAAATCTCCCCAAATATTTAAGGAGAAAGTTTAAGGAGAACTCTGTAATAAACACCCTATTACTCCTCCATGAGATGTTACATAAGTTAAATGTGTGTGAGACTGATATACATGACTGTGTGTATCTGTATTGCCTGGGTCCAGCTGATTCAGTTTGTTTGTGTTTGGTCTGAGGCCCCGGGGCCCGGCTAGCTCAGTGACAGACGTGTGCGGCTCTTTAACGCCCCCCCCCCCATCATCCTCGCCGCTCTCTCGGCCTCTGAGAGAAATATTGTTCCCTGGAACGTTTGGTTCCCATGAATCCGAACTGTGTGTCCCGAGCTGGCAGGAGAAGAGCTGCCCGCCACATCAATTCATCAACACCGCCGGCCGCCAGTTTCACATGTGGCGTGTCGTCCAAGTGGGCCAGAGGTGTGTGTGTGTGTGTGTGTGTGTGTGGCCTCGAGATGTTGACACACAGCTCTTTTGTCTGCACATCTCCTTCTAACCTTTTCCTTTAACCTTAACATTTTGAGAGATTTGTTTTCACATCAAGACATTTTTTTTAAACTGTGTTCAAACTGCTCGTGTGTCTACTTGCTCATCATGTCACATGAAGTTGAAAGAAAAGTCTTTTTCGTTTCCAATCCTTTTTTCACAATAAATATTATTATTTCTATATAGTTTTTGCTGCTTACTCTTCCTTTCTGCAGTCTTAGTAGAATTGTTTTGTGGAAGAAAAGCCACTAACAAAGCTTTGCTAATTCTGTAATAAAGAAATGTTCCTGTAAATTCTTGATATTTTGTTATTTAAACGCTTTTATTTTGATACAGCTGTCTCTGCTGTGCTCCAGCCCCGGTTTTCATCCTCTCTTCTTTTAGCTCTCCATGGGAGAGGAAGATGATGGAGACCTACGTTTGTTAAATTGTGCCCACATTCTGTTCGCACCTCACCGAGATCCCAACTCAATGCGAGCCAGGCCACCACCGCATGCGGTCTGGCTGATCCTGATCGGATCCCAATTCAAACCAGATCCGATCTCTGAGCTTACAGACTTGACAGTTGATGCGTTCCTGACGTGATCGGATGACAAAGGTCACATTAAAGAGACTAGTGTAAACACGGCCCTAGAAAATGTTACACTTCTCAGGACAGCTTCCTTTCAAACATGCATGTATAGTAAGAAGACGTCAACGCTGTAATGGCAGCGGTGTCTTCCTCCGGTTCTTCTCCAAATTCTGACACATTGGCCTTTTTTCTCCCAACTTTAGAGGTGGTCAACGGAAAGATTAGACTTGAATAGATGCTAATTTGCATCACAAATTGAGGCAAAGACACGTTCAAACAAGGGAGAACTGTGGAACTCAACTCAAACACTCTTATCTCCCGGTTATTATGACACTGCTTCATAAATGAGACAAAAGCGAAAAAAACGACTGCTGGGAAATGATAGAAGGAAGAAAGAAGTTTGACGAGTTTTGAGGTCACACATCGTCTTTGTTTGTTAACTTAATATTAATATCTATAATTCCTGTTTGAGGCAAATAAACACGGACTGTGCAAAAGGTTCGACGGTTATAACAGAAGGCACCGTATTTACATTTAATATTGGCTTTCACGACAGCTAAACTAACTTAAACATAGACTGATAATTCAAATAATACTTTTATTCTGCAAACTAAATGAAATGTGCCTGCGTGCTGGGGAAAGTCAGATGTAACTGGATAAGTGGCTGAGCAAATATTAAGATAAATAAAAACATTTTTAGGACTAAGCAGGTAAAATAAGTTGTTCAGTTTGCGTTTGTTTTTTTAAAAAGAGGGGAATAAGACAAAGAAAACCTTATTTTCAAATGCATTTTGCAGAGTCAGTGATAAACCGATGAAGCAACACATCGTTCTTTCACTGGGCCACAAGTCAGCAAATTCTTCCCCGTCATGCTTTTGTAATCTTCATCCCGACCGACTCCGAAGTCCCCCTCATCATTTATTTAGAACCAGCTAAAAGCCAGCGATGGCAGCATTTGATTTTTAGCCCATTTCCCAGATTAGAATCCAAACCAATGAGGCCGAGGGTTCTGTTTTATTAAAAATAAAGGCCGAAACGTCATCCCATCTGCTTAATTTGTTGCAATTTGCTCTGAATTAATCGTTAATGTCACGGTCAACCGAATTAGGTTCCCATTTGTGTTACAGCACACAGCAGTAGACGTCACTTATTCTCTCAAACTTGCCTTTAATTTATTCATTAAATTGTCCCAATTCTGCTGCAAGAGTCCAGTGGCTGCAAAGAAATTCATTATGAGTAGACAATGAATTATTTATCCATGTTTGTGCCAGGGATAAAACAAATGAGTCTTATGTCCTATTATAGCTTAATGATGTTTTATTTTTTAGTGTGAGGCCAAAGGTTTATTTCACAGTTGTTGATTAATTAAAGTGAAGCCAGGCCTGTTGGACTGTTTAAAAAGTGATTCTAACAGACTTTGTATTTAAATTGAAGTAGTTTTGATTTATATTATAAATGTCAAATTACTATTTAAAGAATACTGAGTTGAAAAACATATTTTTGCATCTTTTCTCCCCCAAATATTTAATCAAAATGAATCAAAATTGCGTGTTTGTGTGTGAAATGAAGGTCAGCTGACACATCAATCCAGTCAATGTGTCACTGATGGATCCGACCAGATTATAGATCATATGAATCTCAAATTTTACAGAGTACATAAAGATTAATCAAAAGTAATTAAAACTTGATTTGCTCATTTTGATGAGACAATTGATTTAATTGTACTTTGTCAGGTGTAGAATCTGTGTGTGTTGTGTTAGAGCTATTTATTATCCTTATGAATACGTTAAAACTGCCTTCAGTCTGTGCAGTGATGATTTGTCAAGTTGCTCTTTAAGTAAAGATGGGAGTCAATGAGGTTAATCATTTCTCCGCTGGCTCCTCCGCCCCGGCCTGATCTTTCTTCGTTAGGACCTCGAGCCATCCGTCACGGGGAGAAAAAAGCCCCCAAATTCTCTGAGATTGCCCTACAGTTTCTCAGCCTCTCCCTCTGCTTACATTCAAAACAATCATCAGAGAAGATAAATATGCACAGCGAATGCACGGCTATCGTAAAAATTGCCTCCATTCCGGGAACGGCCAACCTAATCCGTTCCGCTCCGTCATCCGTCCAGTTGACAGGGGGAGGCTTCGGGCCCAAGGCGGTCGTGGACCGACCGCGGGACGTGGAGCCTCGCCACGGCCCCGGCCTCGTGTCCTCGTGTCTTCCTGGACGCTCTGGAGGAGGTGGGGGGGGGTGTGTGTGTGGGGGGGGGGGGGCAGCTGCTCGTCAGGGCTCCTCGTGCCTCTATTCTGTCAGTATCGGCAGCCGAAACTAAATAAAGATGTTTACTGACAGCCTAATGAACGGACGGGCCCTGGTGATTTAACCTTGATGAATGGTCCGCCCAGGTGTTTTCGGTAACGACAATAAGCACTGCAAGCCGCAGGCCCACTGATACTGGTATAATGCATTATTAGGCCATTAGAGGCAAGCCAAGAGAGACCACTTATGCACTGGCCTATCAATAATGCGGTGTCCCCGTCCACATTTGGGCCAGGGGAATTAGTCATACTGATATTCTATTTAATAAAAAAATCACAGGAAGACGCATAAAGAATCTCATTACATTTTAACAGGGTTACAGTAACCCAGGAGGACTGCGAGTTTAATTTTCATAAGAGCATCCATTCCTCAATTATGTCAAGCAGAGAAAATGTAAATGGCAAATGGAATCCTAACAATATCTAACCAGCAGCGCATTGGCAGCAAGGGAGAGCGAGGGGGGGGGGGGGGGGGCAGTAGCGTGTGTGTGTGTGTGTGTGTGTGTGTGTCTGCATAGTTTCAGATCATGCAAAAGAACAAGAGAGAGAAGCCCACAATTTGTCAGTTGTGTGTGTGTGTGTTAACCCACTCCTAGCCAGTAAAGCACACACAAAGCTGCAGTGAGGTGTGAGACCTCTGCAGAGAAAACTCAAACTATTTTAAATGTGCGTGTTCTTGTCCAACACTACAGACGCCGAGCCGCGCTAGCAACTATGTTTTTAATGCCGTTATCGACAAATCCCAACATAAATACTTCCGTTGTATCGAGAAAACAAACTTTGTTATTGGATATGTGTAATATATTTATTGTGTATTTACGAGAAGTATAAAACATGTTACCTGTGTCCTTTAAATTGTGAGTTCTTTGATTTTTTGGGGTTACTGGAAAAAAAACTAAAATACAATTCATTTGAGGACATCTCTGACTACATACAGATACAATATCAAGCATTTCTACCGTATCAATTTGTAGATATTCTGAAGTAAAAGCACCACATTTCTACCATTTAAGACTGTATATATACTTTTTATATTACACTTTTAAAATACGGACTTCTTTACACACTTTGATCAGCTCGTTATGGACCGATTGAATACATTTACCATGAGTGTCAGTATTTGGGTATCCTACATCTTTAGTGTGTAAAGGCTTGACCGCAGTCATCTATGCATTATTCTCCTGATCTCTGATGAATAATATGAGTTTATAAGAGGAAACAACCTTTTAAATTGATTATATTGTTTCCTTTAAATAAAGTTTTCTCAAGATAACAAAATAATAAACTTGTGATCTCAAGATAACGACATTCAAAAAAGTAGTCTGGCTCTGTTCAAATAAACACCAACACCTCTAAAGCTCACAGATTAACACGTTACACGTTATGTCAAACACATGTAAAAACCTCATGTTCTGATTTTATGAGGAGTTACGTGATGGAAATATATTTCTAGGCGGACCAGAACGGCACAGAGGGCTTTTTGAATGGAAAAGAGTTTGAAAGATGGTTCCTTCAATCACCTGCAGGTTACGTGTAATTGATATAGAATTATTCTGCAAGTTCAATCCCAGCGTTATTAAAATTTGTGCTTTCTTCAATATCTCCGCCATTATCTGCAGGTCAAGTTAAATTTATACATAAAGCCCAATAGCATAAATCAGGGGGCTTTGACAAAGACTTCAGGTCGGTGACAAAGTCTGGTGTCAAACAAGCTACACTCCCTTACTTCCAGCTTTGCTACATAAAAGACATGCTACTTCCTGTTCTGGCTCTGCACATTGGCATTGGATATAAATCATGAGGTGCAGAATCATCCAATACAGTAATACCTGGTATTGATTATCTCACTTCACTCTTGAGGGAAATTAAGTAAATAAATTATTTTGTAAAAACGTAGTCAAAGCCCAGATAAAACATGTTTTCCATTGGAGACAGCTCGGTATGCGCACGTGTCAAAGTCTTCGAGGGCGGAGAAGAAGAGCCAAACATGAAATGTTAAGTTAGAATGATATGGTGGCCATTTTGCCATGCTATAATGAGTAATCCACAACACATGCATGCTTTTTACGATGCAGACTTCTTTGGGACAGGAATACAAACACACATGCGGACAAACAAACACAAGTCGATCCGTACATTCTGCTCATATACATAAAATCTTTGCTCGGCTCAAAGTAGGTCTCATCAGAAACCCTTGCTGCTGAAAGGTGTCGCTCTGCACCCCGTCTCTCTCAAACACACAAACCTCACAGGCCGTCGGTAGCGGCATTGGCATGTAGCTATGAGCGCCCGGGGGCCGAAAGCCGAGGGCCCCTGCAATAATAAACTGCTAATTGAAGGACCGCAGTGAGCAGAGAGGTGTTAGCGGGGCGTCCGGCCGCTGAAAGATCACTGCAGCACGCCAGCCAGCCGAGGCGCTGAAAGAGCCTATTACACCTCGCCTCAGTACCTGGACCCTGTGCTAATGAACACACACACACACACACACACACACACACACACACACACACTCCTCTGGTTGCAAAATTAGTGCAACCAGTTCTCCGACTATGCGGTCTCTCGCCCCGTCTCTCCCCTGTGTGTGCATATCTTACTCGAGTCACAATGCTTATCTGAGTAGCATCACGTGATGTGATTTACAACGCATGTAATTGGTCGGTGTGTTTCCTGGACCGCTGAACGAGTGCTGGAAAGGCTGGAAAAGCTGTGCCGGTTCAAATAGAAACGCTTTTGAGTTGAATAATTCTCAATTATCGGTTGTAGGTCATCATACTATTGGGCATCAATTATCATTATAAAATGTAAGTGAGCGTTGCAGGAATGGAAAGGTTCATAGATGTTAATTCACACTTGTAAGGACACACCTCTGCATTGTGCTTCTCAGGAACTGGAATTTCCAACATTCAGTTATGAAGTTAATGCGTCATGTAAACCGACTTCAGTGGTACGTTTGAAAAATGGCTCCTAACGACCTAAAAACACACCGCATGAAATGGTGGTGAGTTGGCCAGAGTTTTAGAACATTTCTCGTCCAATGTCTCTCCGGCATCAGCAACTGGAGGAAACTAACCCCCCCCACAGACACACACACACACACACACACACACACACACACACACACCCCTGGTCGGCCTCCGTCTCACCCCCTCTGAGAATGAAGTGAGGGGCCCCAGGAGAAACAGCCCCTTATGCGGCATACATGAAGCCATGCAGAACGCTCATAATCTTTTAATACTTGCAGGCAGGAAAGATTAAACCGTCAGGGTGTTGACAAATGACAGAAGAACCTCGTCGAGTGTGTGAGACTCACACACACACACACACACATGTGCACACACACATGCATACACACACTGGCTGTACGTACGACCAAATGGTCGGAGACTCTTAATTAAAGCAATTGGCTTTCCAGATTGCTTCCTCGATACTTGATCAGGTTCGTCTGTAGCAGTAAGAGGATTAGTCAAAACTCTCTGTGGTAATGAGAGAGAGAGAGACAGAGAGAGAGAGAGAGAGAGAGAGAGAGAGAGAGAGAGCACACACTGTAAGAGGAGGGAGAGAGAGAGAAAGAGAAATAAACACAGACAGAGGCAGACAAAGCGTTTGGGCTGAGAGAGAGAGAGAGAGAACGTTGCTTCATTGGCATGTCTGTAATTGAGTACAACATCGTCAAAGCAGGGTGAAAGTGAGTTACAGATTTGCACAACTGTTGCACACCTGACTTTGAGCTGCTGCTGTTCTTTAAAATGTATTTTTAAATGTCTTTTACTCCTTTTTTCTGTTTTAATTCTTGGTTTTTTTATTTCACGGTAACGCCTAGACGGTACGGACGAGCCTGATATCCATAAAAATGTGCAATGACCACAACGTCGAGGATTAAAGAAAACTAAGTGAGATTGTATAACTCTTTCGTGTTGTTTTATTTATTTTATTTTACAGTTCTTGGATTAATCCAATGCTCTATCCTTTAACTGATCTGTTGTCTTCAGGACAAACTATTAACGATTCTTGTCACTTTGACCTCCTGTTTGACACAAAGTGGTCGAGGACCGTGAGTCAAAGTGTGCCTTTTAGCAAAGCAGAATTCCCAAAAGTTTGACAAATCTCTTCTTTTAAAGATGGCTCAAAATGATTCAGATGAATTAACCAAAATAATCTAATAAAGAAACCTCTAACGCAGATCTCATCAGGTCGCTCATTCACAAACAAACACACCGTCTGTCTTTCCTGCTCTCCGTATGTTGGGCAGACAGTCCCACATTGCTAACAAGAAGGTCCCAGCTGGGCGACTCTGGAGGTTAGTGGTGGTGTCGAGGGAGTTTGACGGTACGTGTGTGTGTGTGTGTGTGTGTGTTGGGAGGTTGCTGAGGGCGAGCAGGGCCCCTCTGGCATTGTGTAGGGTCTGAAAAGGAGGTCACTGATTTGTGGCTAATGATATTACGTAGACCCTACTCAGAGCTGGTTAGGTCTGCATTTACGCGTGTGTGTGAGTGTGAGTGTGCATATGCGTCTGTGTGTGTGCGCTCTTGTACATCTATCATTGTGAGGAACAGTGACAAGAACACACATTTTCTCTGACCCTCACTTTTTCAGAGGCCTGTTTGAGGGTTTAGACTTTATTTTAGGGTTAAATTCAGATTAAAGTTAAGGTTAAGGTTGGGGTGTATTGTGATGGTTAACATTAAAGTTAGGGGCTGGTGGAGGCTTTGCTGTATGTCAATGAGGGTCCTTACAACTGTGTGTGTGCAGGCTGTTCTCATCCAGCGTTCGTAGCTATACCTTTGAAAAATAATGCGTTAAAATGTGTAGATATCCGCCAAAATCGAATTTTTCATCATCTTTTCCAAAACGTACCCAAATAGTTTTGTTGACTAAACCTAACTAATTTGTTTTCTATGAAGTTTATTGTGGAAAGACTGTATGCATGTTGAGAGCGTACATTGACACGTGTTGGCGGCTTTTGCAGGGAAATGCTCGAAAGATTATGAGTTACTTTTTGTAAGATGAGGATACATTGGTGTGTGTGTGTGTGTGTGTGTGTGTGTGTGTGTGTGTGTGTGTGTGTGTGTGTGTGTGTGTGTGTGTGTGGAGGTAAAAGAGTCAAAAGAGGAAAGAGGGAGAGTTTAAAGAGATACAAAAAGAGGAGAGCGTTGTACTTGAGACCGTACCTCAAACAGCGTCGCCATCTATTACCAGCGCTAACGTGCAGCTAGCCTTGGTAGCTAAACCATGTGCGTCTTCCTCTCTGCTGCAGCTAATCCTCTTGTGTGTTCGCCCGCTGACTCTTGTTGCTGCTCTGCTTGATTTGTCTGCACAGCCAGCGCGGAGCAAAGCCCGTCATATGACTGCATGCCCTGCACATCGGCCTAATCATGTGGAAGAAATGATCACAGGGCAGGAAATCGCAGCACAGGGCCAAAGGAAACAATCTTTCTGCACGGAGTTAAGCCAATCATGTCCTCTCTCTCAACTCGCCGCTTGGCCTCTCGCTTGCCCTCTGACTCTTTTTTTTCTTTTTCAGCTTTTCATCTTTATTTGTACTTACCGTCGTCAGATGTGACAGTCTTGATTTATAAATTTAAAACAGCCCTTAATCCATTTGCACTTCAAGGCAAATTCTTTTTTTAATGTTCGTCTACTTTGATATGTTTGTATTTTGTTTAATATGTTGAAGATTAGTTATGCGCACATCACGCAGGTGCAAAGCTATCAGAACAGTGTCAATAAGGAAAAAGGTAACGCCTACAGTTTATTAATGACTATGTTTCCTTTGTGGATCTTCACCAGGTCACGACGTTTGAAAAGTGGAAACCACATGCATATTTTTACATCATGGTCAACATGTGTTTTATAAACATTACGTCAAAAATATTGCAGTAAGAGGAAAGAAAGAAAAACTAGTCTTGAATCCTTGGGAATGCATGCAAAGGAAAATATCGTAAGCGCAATAGGAAGCTATAAAAACTACAACACAGCGCCGAAAAAAACGCAAATATACGCCAAGTGGACAAAGCTCTAAAGCGTCTTTCACTCGCTGGCGAGGAACCTAACCATGTTGAGCCGGGGCCTACTTTACAGGTAATTCAGGTTACAAACCGCAACCTGAATTACCATTTAATAACTTCCCTCAGGATTTTCAAAGTAAGTGATGCAGGAATTTCATGAGTTGTTTACTAAATGTTTGATGGTCATTTGTAAAATGGAAATATTCCCAATGCGAGCTTGACTTCGCTGATATTAAAATGTTGCAATTGTCAAGAAATGAATTGTGTTTTCCCTGAAATCCGTCTCTTGGCCTGTTGGAGAATCCTCAGAAACTATTGGGCACATTTTCATGGGAATCTATGAAGCATTAGCATCAGTTGAACAACAATAAATACCTAATCACACACCGTCATACCCATCGTAATATACGATACGAGCTTCTGGGGCGAAAACAGCCAATTCTCATCCGAGCACTTTGCTGAGCCGCCGGCAGCTCTGGTTTTAATGAAATGAAGCTCTGATGAGAATCACACTCTGTTGAACCTGACGTCTCGTCCTCAGTTTATCTCTCCATCAGCGGAGCGGCAGGTGAACCGGCCGACAGCTTTGTCCCGGGAAGCGAGGGATTCAAACGCTCGAGGTCAAGGTGCGCCGGTAATCCGGGCAGCTGTGTTACCAGGATTAAGACGAGGCCATCGTTCTGTCCACCTACAACAGGTGTAACCATGACGATGACCGGGGATGGGGGGGGGGGGGGGGGGTTGAGTCGTACAGCTGCAGCACCTGCTGGGGTTGACGGTCTGGATCAAACATCTGAAAAATGTAAAATTGACATCGTATTGCAAATATTCACGCACACAGAAATACTCACAGGGCCACAATCACACTTCATTTCTCTTTCACTTTACACTCATAAGTATCACCCTGTACCTGTTCACTGTTCATTTATTCAGAAGCCACCGACTAAACCTTGAACATAAAGGAAAACTCCATCCGGCTCAGACTGTCCACACTCATTTCCTGCATTGATGCTTGATAGCAAAACATGTTTGTGTCGTCTAATCATCACCAAACAAAGTTTTGGCATCAGACAGTAAAAGTCAAAGCGGGACAGACGGATAACTGCACGCACAGTTGAAGAGAATAAACCACAATGCATTGCAGCTATAAGACGGCATGTTGTCGTTTGGTGAATATGTACTGTCGTGTAATTGTGTTTTTATACTACCGTGTTAATGTTCTGAACAGCGATGTTATTCTCTGTAACCTGCTAAGGGACTAGACGTGTACATTAGGTTATAACTCTGCTACGGCTAAGAAGCTGTGAACTGTCCCGGCCAAATAAAGAAACTGAATAAAACTGCGACCGTAATCCAGGAGGAAGTACATTTCCCCTCGAAATGATATTGAGTTGTATGGAAAAGTAATTTTTAGGGAGAAGAGTCTAATCTAAACATGATAAACTTATATCAAAGATATTTATAGGCTTTCTAAATATACAGTGTATAAAGAAGAAGTCAGAACAGACAAACTCTCCCTCAAACACGCGGCCCGGTCGCGACAGCCGCTCTCTCCTGACTGATGTGGTGTTGTGGCCCCGGGGGCCCCTGGAGAGCGCTAATTGAATTGACTTCCAGAGAATACTAATGGGCCGTAATGTTGAGATAACTGATACTCAAACAACGAGTGATCATTGACAGCATGTGTTTCTGCTGCGTGATAAACATGTCACAGCAGCACAGGGAAGCAAGTGCTGCTCCTAAACCCCCCCCCCCCCCCTTCTTTCCTGTCCCACTCTCTGTTACACACACAAACACACACACACACACACACAGTCTCTTCACACTAAAATGTAATGATCTACGTTATGGGGACGTGCATTTTGACCCAACAGGAAGCTGAGTCCCCACAATGTAGGAACACAAGCACAGCATTACAGACAATTTCAGACCATTTCTTCTGCAAAAATAAATAATAATTAAATAAATAATGATAATAAATGATGATGTTTTCCCCTTGGAGTAGTGTCTGAAGCTACATGATTGTAGCACTATATAGAAATTCAAACCAAACTGTCGCAGGGTTCTAATGTGGTCAATTTAAAAATAAAACAATCTTAAAATTAATGGAAATTTGTAAGAACATTATAGGCCAATAATTTCTCGAAAATGTCTTCCACTGCTTGTTCCTTCACACACAAACACAGCATAGCTTCCTGTGTTCTTCAAAGATGGTTCCTGGAAAGGTTTACATATCTGACACAATGCATTCCCAATCCTCTGACCCAAACAAAGACCATAAACTGAACCTAAGCTAACTCTAACCCTGAAAGCAAATAACAACCCTTTGAAGAGGTAAAGGGCCGTCAAAATGTCCTCACTTTCCAAGAATGTCCCTACGCCGCGTTCACACTTTGAGCGACACCTTTCACTGGAAGCCGCTGACACGAAGGTACCGACTGAAGACTGATCACTTGGAGCTGAGTTGAGCTGAACTATTTTCATCGACCAATCTTTTGTTTTTGTTTTTCTTTCACCGTGTTCTGTTCCATCTAAAGTAAATGCCGTGAGCCACTTTCCCAGTGCTGTGTAACGACATGACTACGGCAGGCTACACACACCCATACATTTGCAGTGAAGTGCGTCTAAACACATTAACAAGCTGGTGTGCACAGACAAATATATGTACAACAACAAATATCAATCTCAAAATATCAGCGGTATTTCATTAAAGAGAAGCAAAAATACAGGATTGAACCCATTGCTCAAATAATACTACAACTAGGAGGTCAGTTCAACAAAGATTGATTCATACTTTTGCAATTTTGTAATCCCTAGCCATTGTATTGTATGACTGAATAAAACACACACACACACACACAGCCATCTTGCCACTGTCCCTCGGTTACTTTGGCATCGATGGGTTCCCTCGCCGTCCAAACCAGATTCCTCCTCCTCTGCTTCCTCAGTTCTTGCAGCCATCTGGGAGATGTTTGTGCAGCAGAGACGACTCCGCTGCTCTGAAAGCTGCTGCTCATAAACACCACCAACTGTTTCACACCTCAACTTTCTTACTAACACACACACACACACACACACAAAAAGACACAATGGATGTGCTATTTTTTTAAGCAACACACCCCCATGAAGTGTCTTGGATAGAGGGTGTCCTCGACCCCCAGCCATGACTCAGCCAAAACCCCCTGACTACCCACCTCGCCCACCGCCGGAGCCTCTGCCATGCTGTGTTTGGTGTAAAAACAAACTCCCTCAGCGTGATCCAAAGCTGAGCTAACAGTTTTCAATAGCTTGTCCTTCACCGTCGTCCCGTCCAGTGGCACCTCTGGGTTTCTGACAGCCCCGACGACAACTCACCCTCAGTTATTTTATTTCGTCCGAGCCCGCCGGCCATGGATCAGCTGGGAGTTTGAGAAAATACCACCATGAGAGGCGAGAGGGGGGGGGGGGGGGGGGGGGGGCTTTTGCTGGGTTGCAAATTGGGGTTGATGATGAGAGATGTGGCACGCAGGGAAGGGGTTTCATCCCATGCGATGTCCACATGTGCTAGCGGTTTTCAACAACGCTCCAACAACAACGGCTGTAGGTTGGTATAACAATAAGCATTCTGTCAGACGAGCGTGGGCAGTGAGAAAGCCTGTTTGAATATGAGGCAGTTATATTATAACAGAACGCAGTGAGAATTACCGCCCTAAAGCATACTCAGCTTTATGGTCTGTTTGACTCTAAATGGACCATAATTTACTAAATGAACATCATGCTGTGTTGAAGAAGACTTGAAGCTAGAGATTGAGACCATAAACGCATGTTTACAATGTTTACTGAGGTAATAAATCAAGAGAGAAGTAGAGTCATTTTCTCATAGACTTCTATACAATCAGAGGTATCGCCCCCTGGTGGTCAGCAGAGAGAATGTTCAAGGCTCTTCCGCATTGGCTTCACATTTCAGAACCTTCCATAGAGGCTTCCACTAAATCCCACACACTGCACCTTCAAGTGCAAAGGTCAAAGTCACAAAACCCTGTCGATTATCTGGTATGACACGGTTGGTCTCATGACCTCAGCTTTGCCTCCATGTTCATCTCCTTCCTCCCTTTTTTCTGTAGTGATTCTCAGGATTTTCTCACATGCAGCTCTTGGCTCTCAGTACCGAGCCGGCAGAGAAAACAAACACACTGTCTCCCAAAAAACGTCTCAACCCTCTGCGGTTTTCTCACCCACATACGCCTCCCAAGCCCGCCACCACATCACCCTGTTTGTTTGTGGAGTTTGAGGGAAGCTGTCATGATGTTACCACCAGAACCCACCCCCCTCTTTCTGTCCTCCAAGCTAAACAAAGGAGATCAACTCATCTTTCCTGATGTTCCTGTCTCTGTGGATAGATAACTATGGTACCCATGTCTCCGCTCGAAGGAACCGGCACCGCTGCTCGTCTGCTCAGCTGCCAGAATCCCATGAAAATACAATTGTCCTTGTTCCTTTCATGAGCCTGGGGATCTGCAGAATCTCTCCCATCCACAGATGACGATAACAAGGCTGCAGCTGCAGTGTGGCTGGCAGCCATCAACAAAATGCGGATTTGTTGAAACAGAGCGAGGCACGTAAAATAGCTATTTTTCAAGAAATAATAGAAGGAGAAAAAATATATTAAAGTTTGGGTGCGACGCCCACTTGACTCTGATCGGCATCAGACACTGTTCTGAGACGCAGCCTGAAATGTTGAGTTGTGTTTCTGGAGTGCAGATATCTTGTGATCCTTCAGTGACATCTGCTGGTTTTGAAATGCTGGTTGAACTTTCATGACACCAACCGAATTGATGAGGACACATTTTTTTTACACTTACAGTCAAATTTCAACTCCATGAATATAAATAGTCTGATAGTAATTATTTATTCTCCGGTTAATGCTTTTACTTAATTTGTTTATTTTGGTGTATGACCTGCTTGAGCATATACCCCCTGGTTTACACTTTATATCTTTGTTTGGTTTGCAGATGTACTGATATTTTGTTCTTGTCTTAATACTATTTATTGTTGTACACCTGTGAGGTAATGTTCGTTCATTGGGATATAGTCGGCCTGTGGGATATCATATGAGATATGAGGTGTCGGAGTGTAGAAATATAGGTAATACAGTATAACACAGTACTTCAAAATTGCACTTAAGCAGGGTGCAATACATTCTCTACACTACCAATACAATTCTGGTGGTCGAATTTATATATATTGAGTCAACAATTACTGGAATAATAAAAAGGAGCCTCCATGTTCAGACAGACAGACAGTGACTTTATTAATACCGCAAGGGGACATTTCTTTTTGCTACAGCAACAATTATGGTACAGGTAAATAAAATAACTGAGTAAAAATATTAAATATAAAAATGCAAAATATATACAATAAGAATAACAGAGTAAAAATAGTAGATATCAAAATTGACAATAATATTTGTATTAGTTATTAAGTTATTGAATATATTGTGCATTTGATATTTAATATTCGTACTATTTTACTAAGTTTTCAACCTGTATGATCTGTGTTCATAATACATATATACACACACACACATATGGTACCCGCTGCTCCAGAAGCTCCTTGTAGTGGCGCTGACCGTCCGCTAGGGGGCGAAACATCACCAGATTTCCACGAGCGTCTGAAGCGAGAGAGCAACACCAGTGAAAGCGTCACTCAGGTAGTAAAGGGGGCAGATCCGAGGACCAGATACGAAGCGACGGTGGAGCCGCTTAGCTCACACCCCTCTCGGGTCTGGTTTTTTCTCTCTTCTGCCCCCCATCCTCTCCCCTCTAACGGAGCCTGGCTGCCTGCAACCTCGACTCAAGTCATGGTGGCTAAAAACAGAAAACAGACCGGGAAGAGTCCGGCGACCCAGGCGGACCGCGACAAGAGCCCGCTTGCTTTTGTTTCGCACCCCGGTAAAAGTACCGTTCGGCGGCCTTTCAACAGCTCTCACCCGAACGGGCTCTCGGGCATCGGACGGAGGCTCTTCGGGCTAACTCCATCCGCGGTGGCGAAGCTGGGAATCACTCTCCTCCTCGGTGAGTTCGGAGCGTTTTTTAGCCAGCTAGCTCCTCCGCGGAACCATCCGAAGCTAAGTGAATGCTAACTGTGTGTGCACACCACTAGCATCCTGCTCAATTTAAGTTATCTTGTTCTTATTGAGCTAACGTTAGCTCACCAGCGCTAGCTACGCCTATCGTTGCTATTCCATGAAAATGGCACAAAAAAGTAGTCCGCGGTCCTTCTCCCTTGCTCGTGCGACACCTACAAGTCCCACACGTGTTAACGGGTCTCCTGGTAAAAGTTTAAGCTAATGTTTGCGTGATTTCTGGTGAAAATGCACCACCGTACGGCATGCATGTCACTACCCAAGTCTTCACCCCCGTAGTTGCAACTGTTTCGGTGTAAGCAGCATTTTTAAATGTTCAAAGTGCATCCTCTGTCTCCACAGCTGCTCTGACCGGGTATCTCCACTGGTGAGTTTTGCACCATCAGCGTGTTATTACTCATTCATAACGGTTACTTGTGTGTGTGTGTGATGCTGGCTCACGTGTTTCTCCTCCTGTGATCAGGCATCACGTCACACAGCTGTTTGAGAACGACAGACACTTCTCTCACCTGTCAAACCTGGAGAAGGAGATGGCTTTCCGGACAGAAATGGTAATCATATTATTATTATTATTAGGGATGCACTAATAACACGTTTTTGAAGGTGATGACACTACTTCCTGGTGTGAGCCTGTACAGTTAGAGATGTAGCTTGAATTTGTCTATTTTACAGACTTCAGTTTCAATGAAGGTGGAAGACAAAAGGAAAATTCAACAAATCAGCGAGCCAAATCCCTTGTATGTGTAAGGTACTTTGCAATAAACTGATTCTGATTCTGAAATTCAGGGCCGATGCACAATGTGACCACACTGACTCCACATACCCTCCGCACATTCTGAGAAGAACCACTTTTCCTCCCACAACCTTAGAAACAACGCTGAACTTGCCCTTCAAAAACTCACATTTTTGATTCTAACAATCTGCAAAAGCGTAATTTTCTCTCTCGTCGTCTTCCATTTTAAATGTGTGTCGTGTAACGTGGCGTATGTTTGTGCGTCGCCGTCATCGTGTAAAAGTCTCTTGATATTGAACACGCAGAGCGGCCTTCGTGCCCTTTTGGGAGACGGCGGTGACGGTGAGGATCTTATCGTTTGCAAACGGGACACTTCTCTTCCCTCGCCGCTGCTGCGTGACTCCAACACGGGCTGTGAACTGTTTGCCGTCTGCTGAGCCGGTGTGACTGTCTCTGTGTTGTGAAGTTATATTTATTGTGTCTGCTGTCTCTTCCTCTCTGTATCGCTCTGTTCTGTCTCCTCTGTTCTTTGTTCCTCCTCTCTCTCTGTCCCTCTTTCTTCACCTTTCTCTGACATCTTCCTCATTTAGATATTTATTTTTGTATGTGTTTGAGTTAATTTGTGTATATATATCTTCTGTTTGTTCCAGGGTCTGTACTATTCCTACTACAAGACCATTATCGAAGCTCCGGCTTTCCTCGACGGCCTCCACACGGTCATGAACGATCGGCTGACGGAGTACCCGCTGGTTATTAACACGCTGAAGAGATTCAATCTCTACCCAGAGGTAATGCGGATCTGGCCGGTGCTATTCGTACGATTTTGCAGCGTGGTTACCCGTCTCAGGGGGAGAATTCACTAAAAAGGATTGCGCGGCTTTTGCGGCCGCTAAAACCAGCACAAATGAGATAAAAAGAAAGCATCCTGCGCTCAACAGAACCTTCTCTCCCTTAGAGCAGTTGCTGTTATTGACTGGGCTGTGTCCAATCCATTTTACACTCAAAGCTTCTTATGAGTTTTTTCAAATGAAGCTTTGAACGTCTGAATTATCTTCCAGTTATTTCACGTCAGCAGTCCGCCAAAAATCTTTCCCTCCGAACAAATGTGATCCTCTTTCTGAACCGCCTCTCATATTTCATCTACGAGGCCCCAATTTAAAAGTTTGTTCCCACTTTCGTCACGCAGCCGACGAAACTTGTTCAGCGAGCTGTTAATAGCAAACAGCGGGGTAGAGCCGGAATATGTTCGCACTCGGGGGGAACTGAGGTTTTATTTCTACCAAACCAGAGTTTGGTGGAAGTGGAAAGATGAGGCGAACAAAGACCGTTTTGTGAATTCACTCATCATTGTTGAGAACATTTTATTTATCAGACTTTAAAATGGTTGAAACGGTAAAAATATTCCACAGTAAAAGTTCAAAATCAGATCTCTAGAAGTAGTTTAATTAGTTTCCATTCCTGCATTAGATACAAGATCAAATGAATCTTTGCTCCAAATAAACCTGTATTTCCTCTTGTTTTTTTAAAATGTTAAAAAGTTCTTCAGCTTTGCAGGAATAAATAAATCCGTTACAACATCTCGTGATAATTCTAACCTTGTGTTTGGGTCTTTCTGCTCAGTGGATTTGTGGAATATCGTTAAATCTTAAGAGGTTTAATGCCGTCTGAGAATATTATGGAATTGGTCTACTTCATAAAACGACACCAGAGGTTTAGTTTAAAACTTGTTTCACACACACACAAAACCGTGCACGAGAGATGGAACACATACTGGGAACGTTATGAGCTTCTACAGGACTACAGAGGGACTCCCATGTGTCTGTCCTCCCCCAGAGATTACAGGACAGAAAGGCCTTTCAAGCCCGTTGTTCAAACAGGCTTTTGCGCTGATTCTCGTCCGTCTCTGCTCCCCAGGTGGTCCTGGCCAGCTGGTACCGGATGTACACGGGTGTGATGGGGTACTTTGGGATTCCCACAAAGATGTGCTGGTCCATCAACAGAGGAGAGGGACTCACTCCCGTGGACAGCTGTGAAGGTACAGAGACTTGTCGCCTCGGGGCTGCAGCCTGGTCTGCAAATATGCTCGTTAGTGTACTGTACACACACACACACACACACACACACACACACACACACACACACACACACACACACACACACACACACACACACACACACACACACACACACACACACACACACACACACACACACACAGGCAGCAGGTTGAATGATGGCTGCTACATCACACAGGCAGATAGTTTCCCCCGTCACAACCTGCAGCTACGCTCACATTAAAGACACTCTCTCAGTCTCGCGCTGAATTGACTGAATGACTAATTTCTTTCGCAGACGTTGATGATTCTCTTCCCTCGTGGACAGATGCAGTCAAAGCAGCCTCACGGGGAGCCGGCAGTTAAGAGAACATGTATAAATTACACAGAAGGAATCGGATCAAAGAACCCAAGTAGTCGTTTGATTCTTTCTGTTTCTCTAATTTAATTTTTTTTCCAAAAGGTTAAACACATTCTTAAATAAATGTCTTTTTAATCAGAATAGACAAAGAAAAGCAGCAAAATAGTTGCCGATTTTATTTTCTGTCGGAACTGTTAATCCACAGAGGTATTAATGGAGCTGAAAGAATAGTGAGATTAACTGAGCGAGGCTCACAAAACGATGTCAGGAAACTCGAGAAAAGGTTTGGCATTACGGATAGATGGCGAACAAACACAACTATTTGGTAGCTCAACAGGTAGAACGCAGAGCGAGAGAAGCATTAGTGTTGTTACAGCAGCCCTGAAGGAAAGAAGAACCTTTAAACCTATTACACACAAACCGCTCTGTGATATTTGTTCCTAGAAGAGTAAATCTGCTGACGGTAAACAAGCTGTTGTCAGCTGCTTTCCCGTTGCGGAGCTGCAATCTGTGTGTTTCCGTCAGTCTCATTAGTCTTCCCCCCCCCCCCCCCGGGCTGTTTTCACAGTGTTTACACAAACCTCGCACAAGCTGCCTTGCATAACATGGAGCCACCAGAAAGCGAGAGCGTTTCCTGTAACAGTCAGCGGGTTCATGTTGTGACATGCAGTATGTCGCATTTTTTGCAACACGTTCATATCGATCTGCTGATGGAACAAACTCCGCTCGCAGTCGACGCGGTGGCTCACATAACACTTCCAGGTACCTCGTTAGTCATTCTGCGTAGCTGCGAGGTCAGTGAGGTCGGGTCCATTTGTGTCCACGCACTTTTTTCTCAGAGTACTTATTAAGGACGTTTCTGTGCCTGAAAGGGAACCTATTAGTATTCAGTGTAATATATTCTTACGTATACTGGTTTGATACGGTCAACACACTGGCTGTTCAAAGGGAAGTGCTCTGTTAGTTCCTCAGACCTCAAACATAACACATGTTCTCATAATATCTTCAGTTCTGCTTTTGTGTAACACAAGTCTGAGCTTTTTGTGATCTTTATAGACTGATAGACTAAAGACAAACAGAAGTTGTCGTCTGTCCTGGCCTGTAAAAACAAACCTCCAACCTCAGAATGTCCCGTCAGTGTTTTCGGTGAAGGAATCTTTTGGCACGTTTACCTTTTTTATTAGAAAGATAGTAGAGAGGGAGAGAGGGGTTGCATGAAACAAAGGTCCACAACCACCAGACCACGACTTATTCTGTGTGGCTAAAAATATAAACAGGCCACAGACGTCCTGCAGCAGGGGATTGGTAGAGCGCCGTGAATTCGTCACCTCGGCCGAGAGCTCTGCAGAGACGCTGCCTGTTTCACGGGCCGGTTCTGCATCGCCCTCGCAGTCTGGAGGAGACTTTGTTTTCAAGCCTCGTCCAGACTGTCGCAGAAAGCTGAATAAAAGGCACCACGGACAATTAGAGCCGGTGAATGTTTGATAAATGGCATAAACGATTCAGTCAATGTCGAGTAATGTTCCAATATCGTGTTACTTTAACTTGCGTATTGCCGATATGACTATCGAGGCGAGTTGGCTCAGATCGTTTGCTACTTCCATCATCGATTTCAGACGCAGCGATCATTGTTTCCGGAGCCGAGGACGGAAGTAGCTGACGAGTGAGCCGTGTCGCTTCTCTCTCATCTCTGTTGAGAGGTACCGAACGTGAAGGCTGTACGGATCGGGTAGAGAGACTTGTGTTGTTGTTGTTGTTGTTCCTGTGTAGCATAAACGAGCTGTTTAAATGATATAACCTGATATCGGATCGGTGCATTCCAGGCTGCAGCCGAGGCATTTCTGATACTATTAATTCTTTGGTTCATCAAATAATCAGTTGTTCCATAGTAGCACTGGTTTCGTGACCTTCAGCTCTAAAAACACATCTTCTGTTTACTTTGTGTGTGTGTGTTGCACACCAGGGATGGGCGACCCGGCGTACTTCTACGTGACCTTTGTGTTCCTGCTGAACGGCGCGATGATGAGCCTGTTCTTCATCTACGGTGCCTATCTCAGGTAGCTCCTCTCTTACCCGACATCGCTCAGCTGTCGGACCGGAGACAGGATACAGTTTTGTGGTTCTGTGTTCTTACGGATGTGAAACCGGAGGTGGAGGATGACCTTTCCGTCGTTTGCTCTCTCTCTCTCTCTCCGTTTCCTGTCTAGCGGCAGTCGACTGGGCGGCGTCGTTACCGCGATGTGTTTCTTCTTCAATCACGGAGAGGTGAGAGCACCGCCTTAACTATCGAGTGTCAGTGAACCGGGAGAGCTAAGTGTTTGTTGCTTTGCTCTATAGTTCTGTGCAATAAGTCTCTCTGTGTCCACGTTTTTGTGAAATGTGTAAAACTTCAATTTAAAAAAAGCATTTAGTGAAGCAGAGGGACTCATTTCAGCCCTCAAAGGAGCTCAGAGTCAGTTTCAGCTGGAGCTCAAAGCCTCCTCCCTCCTCCTCCTCTCCAGTTTACTTCAGAACAAATAGAATTCATTTCAGATCAAACACACACACTAGCAGGGGATGCTCTCCTCTTTCCAGTCTTTTCTTTTTTTCCAGACTGCAGTGGTAGATTTCAGGAGCATCTGTGATTTTCACCCTAAGTAAGGAACTTACTTACGAATATCGGTAACGTTACAACAATGAATAGAAATAATTGTGACGTCCCTATCGAGTTGTTTGGGCCCCGAGTCCTTCGATACAGAGTCTGACTCTTATGGCACAGATGGCCGGGGGAACTCTCAAGCTACCACTTGAAAATGGAGATCAGATAAAACTGAATTAATTCTGCCTGCCAAAGATGCTCAGTACACATAGTAAAACCACTTAGCAGCAGATATGCAGTGTTGATTTAATATGCACGTGGCACATTAAAAGAACAGCTGTACACCCCTAAGTTTGGCGCGCATTACTTTTACGAGATACTCAAACTGAATGACAGAAGATCCTGGTTCAGAGCCATTAAGTTTATGAGGCAGAATTATTAATAGAGGTATAAAAGTGTGTGTGATGCAATCCATTCTCTGTTGGAGTAGAAGGAAAAGTTGTTGCAAAGTGATTCCATCCACTCTGGTTTTGATTAGCGTGTGTGTGTGTGTGTGTGTGTGTGTGTGTGTGTGTGTGTGTGTGTGTGTGTGTGTGTGTGTGTGTGTGTGTGTGTGTGTGTGTGTGTGTGTGTGTGTGTGTGTGTGTGTGTGTGTGTGTGTGTGTGTGTGTGTGTGTGTGTGTGTGTGTGTGTGTGTGTGTGTCTTTGTGGACGTTGTCAGAGCACTCGTGTGATGTGGACTCCGCCCCTGAGGGAGAGCTTCGCCTACCCCTTCTTAGTCCTGCAGATGCTCCTTCTCACCTACATCCTACGGTAAACTCACCAGCAGCAGCAGCAGCTCCGTCTTACACTCACAGCGGGTCCACATCGTCGGCAAATCCTCCATAAGACACGTAGACGAGTCAAAGTCGTTTTTATTTCTTCCAAGTTTCATGCATGCAGGATAACCAATCGCAACACCCGGCTGCATCTTCAATAAGGTGCTGGAAGTATCGGAAATCTCAGATAGATATCCGCACACTTAGACCTATGCAGAGCACACTTTACAAACTAATCACACTCCAGTCACTGTATGCAGAACATCCTGTGCACATCCTGGTGGTAGATGGAGAGGCTGATACGTGGATGCCACACTTACACAACAAGTGTAAGTGTCATCGCGCCCCCCCCGTGTGATCATCTCACGAAGCGGCTTTCTAACTTTGAATGGAACGCGGTGGAACATTGCACAGCGCATCAGTTCGGTATTCATTCTCCAAATCTAATTGTATCTCGGTGCCTGAAATCTTTGTTGGGAGAATAACAGTCTTTTCACTTGAACAGCCTGTTGACTGTGTGAAACAACAGAAGTAAACACATGATCGGACTGCTGTTTCCCCTGACACGTTACAGCGATGCAGGCTCTGTGTGTTGTAATTACGGGCCTGAGGCGAAGCTTGCTTTTGTTCTCTGCTAAACGGTGCAGTGAAGGGTGGTGAGCTAATGTTCTTGTCTAGTAATCTTCTCATTGCACATCAAACTAGCGGACGCCACTTCGTGTTACGTGTGCGCAGTCGGTAAACTGTGACTTCTTCTACCAGCAGCGTTAAAAAGCAGAGTGAACTCCGGCGTGTCATATCTCCGAGGGCCGGCTCGGTACACAAGCGGGGGCTTTGTAGCAGACTCTGAGTGAAACTGAATGTGTGTGCTTGTGTCGTCTTAATGCAACGTCTCTTATCTCCTCCGCAACCCGCTGCTCTCTCACCGCTGTAATGCTTTCTCTCTCTCTCTCTCTTGCCTCTCCCCAGGACACGGAACCCGAGCAGGACAGCCATGGTCGCCCTGGGCGTCTCCAATTTGTGCTTTATGCTGCCTTGGCAGTTCGCCCAGTTTGTGCTGCTCACTCAGGTAAACGGAGAGCAAGAGAGACATCGGGAGAGAGTGTGGGAAGAAAGCAGAAGGGGCCGAGGAGATTAGGGAGAAAATAGAGACTCGGAGGGAGAGAGAGAGAGAGAGAGAGACTCTGGCAAGGAAGGGGATTGTAGAAGTTTGCCAGGATGGAAAAGAAACAAAAGACCGAAAAAAAAAAAGAGATTATGAAGTTCCAAGAATGCAACCATTTACATCCTGGTTTCATAAACCCTATCGTGACATGCAGTAGGAACATATGCAATCCTGAGCACATTTGAGTGGAACAGTTGAGACTGTGGAAAAGGAGAGGTGCAAGTTAAAGACAGAAGCGGGAGGTCGTAGAGTGTGGGCTGGCAGACAAGAGGAGCCGGAGTTTGAACCGCGACTCCGGAACAAACGGGTCACCGCTGCGAGCGAGCGTCTGTGCTGCTCGGCAGCAGCTCGGCCCACGCTGCCGGCGGGCCCCCTCGGGGCACCGCTCATTCTGACACCAGACGAGTTGCTCAACAGCTTCTTCTTTTGTTTTGCACATGTAAGCTGCTAATTGAGCCTCGCTCACTGCGCGCGAAACAAAATACTGTACGTCCGCCCGCTCTGCTCGCTCCAGTCTGACAGAAGCCAGAATAAATACAATATTTAGGGTCTTAAATGATTTTAGAATCGCACAATTAGTGGCATTATTACACGATCCTATTTGGTGATATTAATCTTTAGTATTTTGATATTATTATTATTATTATTAGACTTTAGTGAAGCGACTGCATTAGAGTCTGTGGAGGAGAGTCGGATGGTTGTTGGACCCTGGTCGGAGCTGGCTGACGCTACGCTGTGATTGGCCAGTCTGCGTTCGAGGGGCGGGACTTAGCAAAGGATCAATATGAATCTATGCGGTTCAAATGCAGCACCATGGACATGCTGCATGCACTTCAAATGTACCGCGGCCATTTAATATATATTTAGAGTTAAAGGCAATTCCATGTGCTTTACATAAACGCATAAAAATACATTAAGACAAGATATAAACAGGCACGTATAAAGTACAGTCCTTATTTTTACATTAGTTTGAATTAGTTTTTATGTATTTTGTTTCTTACTTAGCTTCTCGATTAATAGATAATAACACAGGTTTCTCTGGGGATCAATAAAGCACTGTGTGTATCTCTGTGTCAGAAGAAAAGTTTAAATGCTTCTTAAGTGGAGTGTTTTTAGATGCAACAACCTTTTCAGAAATAACGGTGTGGTTATAATATGTGGAATATCAAAACTGAAAAGCACCTGTCTTGTCAGGTGTAGCTGTAGCGTCGTCTGTTCCTGACTCCTGATGTTCATTATTTTGTATGTTTTCAGGAGTATATTTTTATGGCTGTCTATTTCTTTCGTCTAGGTGGCTTCTCTGTTTGCTTCTTACATCCTGGGTTACCTCGCCGCCGCCAAGATGCAATCCATCCTGGTCACTCATATGGTACAGTAGACGACCAAGCAATCAATCCACCAGAGTGTTGAGAGAGTTTCTGTTTCCTAACTTAATGTGTTCACTCGTCTCTGGTGCATCACCTCGGTTAGCAAATAAGTAAATAGTTACACCAAAGGACCTGAGCTACTGAGACAGAGATGCAACAAAAGGATTTATCTTTTTTAAATGCAGAAAGGAAAGATGCAAATATCCAAATTCTGCAAGTGAGACCAAAAAAACCCACAGAGGAAGGACGTGAAAGGGACAAAATGTTTACCTGAGTAGAGGATTTTAGGTGGTTTTAGCTTTCCCTGTGTGTGAGTATTGTGTGTTGTGGGCAACATAAGTGAAAGTCTTTCCAGCCGCCGTCCCCTGAGCCGTAATGTGCTCTGCCTCGGTTCTCCTTATCTCGCTCAGAGGCTGGAGGAATTTTATGAGCCGCGAGGACAACACCAGCCGAGGCAGGGATGACTTTCTTTAGCAATAACGACGCCACTGAACACGACTGCTCTTTATTGAAGCGTGAAATAGGGAGGATATGTTGGCAACTGCACCCTGCCAAGGACAAAAGTATATCTGTTGATGTGTAAGGATGTGTGTGTGTGTGTGTGTGTGTGTGTGTTATTCAGGCCGTTCGTCCTTCTTCTCCACATTCTTTCTCCCTAATCCGCTCAGCATGCCAGGCTGTTAGCCAGGCCCTGTGTGCTCCACAGATAAGGAGAACGTCCTTTGTGGTAAGATGGTGGAGATTTGTGTCGGAGGAAGGAATATGCCTCCGCATAAATTAGAAAGCTTGGAAACGGTGTGTGTGTGTGTGTGTGTGTGTGTGTGTGTTAAAAAAACCATCCATGTGTGTCCTCTACGTGATCTACAGCGTTGTCACACAGAGGCTGAGCAGTGTCTCATGCAACTGCCTAATGCTAATCTGTCACTTATTAAGATAAGAGATGAAATAAGCGAGACTTTATCGTCATCCTTCTATAAACACTACAGTACATAGAGGTAGGAAACGTACAAACATATAGTGCAATTATAGAACAAAATAAATATAAGTTGTGTAGATAAATGCAAACTACATCCGTGAAAAATTAAGTACTTCGGCGACTTAGGGCGCATAGCACATGGGTGCAAAGTGTCGAGTCCCTGCTGCATGTAATGTGTTTCAGTTTCAA
This sequence comes from Pholis gunnellus, assembly GCF_910591455.1. Lineage (NCBI taxonomy): Eukaryota > Metazoa > Chordata > Actinopteri > Perciformes > Pholidae > Pholis > Pholis gunnellus. Next base: position 24,606,175 of record NC_136534.1, read on the forward strand.
GCAGGTTCACGTCATTCAGATGCAGAGAGACGGTGGCTCTTTAGGAAATAAATATGGAGGTCCAGACCTTTGCGTGACCTTTGCTGAAATATTGGTGGGGACATATTCCACACCGCCCATATGCAAACCTACGCCCTCGCTTTGAATTGATCCTAAACTCCAAAGTATTCAATTTAAAATGAAAAAACAAACGGGGCAAAGCAGCAAGTCCACACGTTTCAGAAGCTGGAATTAGAAATATTTTATTTCTTTCGACAAAAACATCGATGGAAGTTGATTCAGAAAATTAATCTGCATGAAAATTGACAATAAATAAACAAAAATGCCATAAATCCGCCTGCTTGTAGCATCTCAAAAGTCAACATTTGCATGTTTCTTATATGAAGCTGTTGTATGCTAACAACAAACAAGCCGATTCATAAATAATAGTTGATTGCGTCCCTCATCAATTATTAAAATGCAAGTTAGTTGAGCTCAGCAATGAGCTGTAAGTGCCCCTCGTGTAGAATGGCTGGCGCTCTGTGTGCACGGTGCAGTGAGCGGCGCATTACTTCGCTGTGGGATTAAGCATCAAGAGTTCAGTGAATAGGATTAGATGTTGCTGGTGGCTGTGTATTCAAAGTATAATGCATCGGTTTAATGGAGTGTTTTCAACAACGGCAAGACTTATCATTCACACCTAACACAATCTGTTCCAGACCAGCCTCCTGCTGCCGGGAGGCTGAATGTATCTGTGACTGTGGAGTGTTTTTTTTGGGGGGGGGGGGGGGGGGGGGCGGCACTGGGAACCTCCAGAAGCTGGCTGTTGTACCTCTGAGCTCTCTGCCATGTTTGAATGTTTGACATTATTTCTAATTACACCAACTGATCATGCACAAGAGGGATTGATATGTTTTTATCCCTAAAATGAGACATTTAATGTCCCGGGAGCAGAAGCACACTGTCCCAGGAATCACATCTGTCGTATTTAAAGCAACACCTAATGCAACAAGGAGAAATATGAAAAAACCTATGCGCTCCAAACTTGACCGCTTTAGCGTATTATTTTGTGGTATAAATATTTTTTTCAAGTGAAGGACGCCATTTATGTCAATAATCAACATTAAAATGAACATAAGATATGTTTTGCATGCAGCTTAAACTTAGCTACAGCTGCGAGGAATATGGAATCCCAAGTTCAGTGCATTTTACAAATATTTTGCACATCAACCTGACGCGTGACTCCTCTCCTCTCACCCGTTCTCATCAGATAACCCTCGCCGTCTGCTTTGTCCTGATGTTCGGCAACTCCATGCTGCTCACGTCCTTCTACGCCTCCTCGCTCGTCTCCATCTGGGTGAGCTGGATCTTTTTTAGAGTCCGACGATCTGCATGCGCAACCAGTGAATGTACTGTGATGTATTGGGTCAGATGAGCTAAAATAACAATTCTTTTCTTTTTTTATTCTGTCTCTGTGATTTCCCCTTTTTCAGGCAATCATTGCATTGAGGGATCGATTCGCTCAAGTCTTCAGACCTGGCGTCGTCCTCTGGGTAAGTAGAAGTGACTCAAGCTTTCATCTCCGGTTCCTGTCCCGGTTGTGAGCGTGTGCGTCCATCTCTTCCCTCTCTTCAGGTCATGCAGGGTTTGGCTTGGGTCGGCTCCACAGTCCTGCTCAAGTTCATGCTGTCCACTGTCCTCTGTGCCTCGGACGACGTAAGCCACAACTATACGTAGAGAAATTCATGTGTCTGCAAAAGACTGCTAATGTTCAGTCTGAACCGTGTTTACAGTAGATTATATTCCTGATATCATCTTGTTTAAACTTGTTACTTCACATCAAAGGAGTGACTAAAAAGGGTTTCCATGTTCCTAGAAAGAGTTTTTTTTTTTCGAATGAAGCTTTGAATGAATATCGTCACGTTTTATAACATCACCCAAAAAATAGATTTTTTAAATTTATTGTGCTGTTAGATTGATGCTAGATCGCCCAGTTCATACAGGTGTGAGCCTCCTTTTGTAAGCGGTAACTGGGAGAGCAACAGATGCCAACAGATGATGTGGATTGAAGCAGAATATTTCGTGAGAGAAAAACATTTTGGGAATTTGGGAACGCAGCCACCACTGGAATCTAATTCTACAAATGGTATAATACTAATAATATTACTGTAGCCTGATCTTTGTCTGCGACTACGCAGGAAATCGCAGGTTATAACGGGATGAATAGACATGCAAAAACAAAATCAAATGGTAATTTTTAGTTCAAATGTCAAAGTTATGAATGAAGCTTTTAACTAAATGTATAATTAATACATAAATAAATGTTTAATAGTTGCACAAAAATACAAATGTGCAACAATACACACTACTCCACACACACTGTGTTAGTTATTGTGACAGCTTTGTGAAGCTATCAGCCTAAATAAACGTCATATTGTTTATTGCCACCTTCAGAAAATGTCATACTGAACAATTAACATTTTAAATGCATTAAAACGTTTAAAAGTCAGGAATTAAGAGGATTTTTTTTTTTCAATATCCAAAATGTAAAGAAAACACATCTGTCATTTGTTTTTATTTTGTCGTTTGCAGGCTCACATCAGTGGACTGATCAAGTCCAAGTTCACGAGCTACAAGGACTTCCACACTCTGATGTACACTTGTGCTGCAGAGTTTGACTTCATGGAGATGGAGGTAAAGTCTGAATCCTCCATCCTTGTGGTGACATTGTGCGCTGAAGCGTTCACTGATAAGATCAGTCTCCGCTGGTTCGGTGTGAAAACCATTTATTTTTTATCAGAAAGAACCGCCTGCTGTTTTACGCAGGAGACAGATCTGTGCTCTGAATGTAAACGGGAAAGAGAAACGGCAGAACCCGTTCTGATTTGTGTTCTTCGCGTTTGTGTTCTCGCGTTGTGACTGTGCGTACAGGTGAGTAGAGCACAGTGTACATTACATTACTCTGTGTCTCTCTCTTTCCCTCCATCAGACCCCCATACGTTACCTCAGGACGTTGCTGCTGCCCATCAACATGCTGGTGGTTGCTGTCATCGCCGGGAGGGTAAGTCCTCTTTAGGGTCCAGACCTCAGACAAACACTTTGGTTTTTTTTTTTTTTCAAAGCACTGGAACAAATCTGAACTACACAAAGTCTGTTAGCAAAGCGTCAAGAGGACATTAAAGATGTGTGTGGTTTAATGTCCTCCTCCAATGAAAACCAAGTTTTTAACCTTGATAACATGTTTGCTATCCGTATATTTGCAACAAGACATATCGCGAGCAAATTAGGCAGTCAATGCCATTGCTGAACACGTCTGCCTTGGTTCTGCATTGTTCTAATGACAGCCTGGGTTTCATACGTCACACACCTAAGGAACCAATCCGGTCAACTTGCAGGACGGGGCTTTCCATATCATTAGCACAAAGCTACGTGGAAACAAGGGGTTAAATTTGGATTCCCAGTGGCCATTTTCTGTTTTGAATAGTTTTTCATATTTTGCCACAAAACTTAAATTGACGTCTACCGCTGTTCTATCAAACATGTTTGTCGGTCAACCGGTGAGTTTCGGTTTCAGTCAGACTCATTTGCATATGTATAGATGCGTGCATACTAAGTAGGGCCGACGTGTCGAGTTCCAGCTGAACCATTTTGAAGCATGACAGGATTTTCTTTCTTGGAAAAGAAAACCTCCCAAATATGTAATTTAATGAACGGAGATGAGTTTTTAGGGGTTTTAATAAATGCCAGGAGAGGAACTGTAGATTCATACGCTCTAATAAAATAACTCAAGGCCTCCTTCCTTTGTCCAGAACCACATCTCACGATCTTTCACCGCACTACATCATCATACGTCTTAACAAAAGGGGTCCATTCACAGGACCGCCTGACCCAACAACACACTCATCAATTAGTCTGACAAAACGGAGGACAATAACAATGCAAGACGAAACAATATACGTGAATAACGCCCGTCTTCTCCTTTTTCACAAAAACGAATCGTGGGAAACGACTAGTGTTGTGTGTAGTTTTGTGTCCGCGCTGCAGTGTGAAGCCTCCCGTCTGGCTCACAGCGGCAGGAAGACAAAGAGGGTGTGGAGCCGCTCTGATTACTACGCAAACATTTCCACCCCTGAGGGTCTGCTTGAATATTGGAGGAGTTTTTTTTTAATTCAGGTTGTTCTCTTTCAGTTTCAGAAAATTGCGGTGGTTATATTTGCTCTGCGTGGGGAGCTTAGTGGGCATTTACACGTGTATATTTATGCTTTGAGAAAGGAATGAACGGCGAGATTTAGTCGTGATTTCTAAAACATGAAAGAAAATCATTTGAGGAACTGCTCTTTATGCAGCGTAATCTCATTACGCCTGCCCACGATGAGCTAAGAATACATAAGTCGGTTTGACGAAGAATGTAATGCAATACACGAGCAAGCTGTCTTCTCCTACTGTGCGCCGTTTGTTGGAAACACGACACTTGAAGGAATCTCCTTTGCATCGTATTCTAACCGTGTCTCCTTTTCAGACTGTCCAGGACGTAGTCCGGTTCCTGCGGGACGGAGGGAAGGCGTCCGTGAAGCCTGAAGATGTTGACGAAGCTGCAGGGTGAGCGTCCAGAGGCCTCCTCGCTGTTTCTTTCTGCTGGTCTCACTGTATTTACTTCTTCACTTTCTGTGTTGCAGGTCTGAAATCGCCGCTAACGGAGAGGTGAGAAGAACTACCTTTCACATCCTTTCTGTTATTGTTGAGTATACGCTCAAACGTTATCATGACAACACCTCAGCGTGAACTCGTAGGCTCTTTTTGCAGCGTTCCATTTTTCTTAATCCGTTTTTATTTGATTAGATTCCTCCAGTGCAGTAACATCTGCTCAGTTTCTATGTCCCTAAATGGTTTTCATTCCTTTTCTCATTACTAAGAAATGAAAGGCAGCCTCCCCTTCTGTTCTGAAATCCCCCCGTGCTGCCTTTTTGTCGGCTCTCTCTCTCAGTTGCTTCATCTCATTTTCTGTAATATCCCTCCCAGGGCAGGAAAACGTTCGGATGTTCATCCACCAGCCACGCTGTGTGGAAGTTTCCCAGAGTTTCCCAGATAATTGCTTTAATATTTCTGCTCAGTGAGTAACACTGCGGAGCCTCGAGGGTTGTGCTCACTCCTCTCGGGGGAGGGGCGTGTTCTTCAAAAAGATCAAAGCGTCGCGCAAATGTCATCACACAGTCCGTCCAGCAAATGAAGCGTTTCAGGTTTGCATTGGAGGAGAGCTGCTTCTGAAGAGCTCGAAGCTTCAGTGACCGCAGCGCTGCAGCTGATTTTGGGGGGACAGTTCACCCCAAAATCTAAAATTACTACTCTTACCTGTAGTGCTGTTTATCTGCCTTCTCTCCAACATAATCTCTGCTTGTGGAGCTCAAAGCGCCAAAAAAACAGAAATCATGACCCGGTTTCTCAAGATAATCCAAAGACATTGTTGTGAGCGGTTTCACGTAGGAACTATTTTATTTCTACTGAACTTCACCCGCCAAACGAATCACCGCGCAGATGAAAGCGTGCATCTAATCAGCCAGCTAACGTCACAGGGCGTCAGAAGAGAGCGCCATTAATGTTTACGTCTCGCACTGTCACAAGCCTCTCGTCCATGCATGTATGTATGTTTGATTTTGGGGTGAACTGTCCCTTTTAAGAACAGTTTGAACAATTTAGAACACAACACAGATACGCGTACAAACAGATCATTACAGATTGAATATTTAATTTAACATGTGTTCGACTGCTCGTTTTGAATTTCAAAGAACTTACAGCCCCTGTTGTCTTTCATGACAGGCGTTTCTTAGATAAATAGTTTGGTCGACATAGTCAAGTTCTCAAAGACGTCTTCAAATAGCTTGTTTTAACAGGTCTGCGCTCCCAAACCCAAAGAGATTTGATTCATAAGGATATAAAATGACAGAATCAGAGAATTTCTAAGTTTTTGACCTCTAGTACCACTTTGAAGTAATGTTTGTTAGAGTGGGTTCCCCTTTTGTTTATGTGTCATGTATGTGACGAGCATGCAGAGACGCAATACACACACCAGCTAAAGGTTTCACTCTATACCACTAATCAACAGTTAGTGTCGGTAATGCACCGAGAAATGTAGCAGTGCGCTAACAGAGGAAAAGAAGAAGACTGCACACTTAGCAAACATGGGTTTAAACTTTAAACCATGCAGAACTTTGAAACTTCTTTTAAATAAATGTTTTGTGGGGGACTAAATGCATTTGTTTGACTTCAGGTATACACGCAATGCCTGTTTAACCAGAAATAATGAATGTGAATTAAACCTTTTTGCTCGATAAATAACACATAATTATGAGAATTATAGTTTTCTGTCAATTTGGGGAACTAAAAAGGAAACTTTCATTCTCTTAATTCATTTCAAATGTGCTTTGTTGTTGCTGTTTTATTACTTCAGTAATGTCAATCCAGTCGCGGATCAAACGTCCTGCGTCTCATGTTTTGTGTTTGCCTCGAGTGTAACTGCCTCAAGAGATCGGTCACAGTTCCTGGTAGATTATCTTGCTCCTTTTTTATTTCCTCTGCGCCTTCTTGTCAGTTCTGATCAGACTGCGTGTGAACTCGTGTCTCTCTGCAGCTGGTGTACCACAGCCTGCAGCTGGTGGCGTTCGCTGTCCTCGCCGTCCTCATCATGCGTCTGAAGCTCTTCCTGACGCCACACATGTGCATCATGGCCTCGCTCATCTGCTCCAAACAGGTCTGTGATTACAGATAACAAGATGGTCTACATTTAAACACGGGTAATTGTTTCCTGAAAGGAGTGCTTCACCCACAAAATGTTCAGCCCGCGTCACCTCGAAGAAGAAAACAAAGAATCCCAAAAACAGAGAAAAGTCTTGATGAATTAAAGTAATTGAGGGTCGTGTTTTACAGCAGCAAAACTACATCAAGTCTCATTTATCCAGTCGTAGGCACACTTCTTCCCAAACGCATGCATCTTACTATTTAAAACACGACGAGTAACACTCCAGCACAAGCATGAGACGCTTCATGCGGAGTGTTTTAAATAGTCAGGTTTTAGTGTAAATGCATGCGTTTGGGTAGTAGTGAGCATACGACTGGATAAGTGAAACTTGGATTGTACTGCCCGAGTAGTGAGAGAGTTTATAAACGGATGTTTTGACGTAGTTACGCTGTTAAACGCGGCCTCCATTTACTTCAATTCATCAAGACTGTCCTGGAAGCATGAGAGAAAAACAAAGATTTCAGTGAAGCTTTCCTTTAATGCCAGAGTGTTAAGTTTCTTCTCCGCTTAAATTATTATTATTATTATTATTATTAACTGTGTATGGTGCAGTTTGTTGAGCTCCCATGCTGTCCTTTAATAATGCTTTCTCTCATATGCTCTCTCTCACTCTCTCCCTCCCCCTGGTGGTGGTGGTGTCAGTTGTTTGGCTGGATCGGGGAGCGGTTTAAACACCAGCTTGCCGTGTTTGCAGTCATGGCCATCATGGCCATACAGGGAGTGGCCAACCTGCAGGCCCAGTGGGGGATCATCGGCGAGTTCAGCAACCTGCCGCAGGAGGAGCTGCTGGACTGGATCCAGGACAACACCCGTCCTGGTGAGTGAGGTGGTTACAGTGAAGTTTCAGTATGATGAGTCCTAAAATCTAAACGTTATTCAAGATAACTGTCAAAATAGTCTGAGATACTGTCACAGTTACAACTGTGCTGTTAAATTGCACTGGTGTTTCTGTTATTTTGGCCAACCCATTTAAGTCAACGAGGTAGACTGAATAATAGAAACACCTGTCAGTATGACGCAATACAATTCAACAGCACCACAAACTACATCCTCCCAAATGAACTGTGATGCAAATGGAGAACTCTGTTGAATGTTTATTATCATGCCCGTATAAAGTTTTAATACTAAGTAGAACATTCTGGAGAATAAAGAGCTGGTAGTGTAGATACTCGACAACACACCGGTTCATCCTCTCTTCACTGTCTCATTTGTTTTGTGTGCGATTGATGCAGATTCTGTGTTTGCTGGAGCCATGCCCACCATGGCCAGCGTCAAGCTCTCCACGGGTCGGCCCATCGTCAACCACCCCCACTATGAAGACGCTGGTCTGAGGTCAGTGGAACTCACAGCAGCACGACTGCTCTTTTGCTCAGATGAGAGACGGAGAAAGAGTTCTTTGGACACGATGAGCTAGAATTTCATGTAAAGTTTGTGTAAAAATATTTCCACGTCCTAACTGTAGTTGATTTCCACCTTGTGCGTTACAACGGTGCTGTGTTGTGTCCCTCGCAGGGAGAGAACCAAGCTGGTCTACTCCATGTACAGCCGCATGTCTGAAGAAACCGTAAAGGGGAACCTGATGAAGCTGGGAGTGGACTTCTTCGTATTGGAGGATTCGTGGTGCACCAGGCGAACCAGGTACCCCAACACCACCAGTGCCCTCTCACAGAAAGGGGGGACATTGTTACCCAGGACCACGTTTGTTTGTTTGTTGTTTTTATCCAGAGAGATGATTTTTATTTAGTTAAAATGCTGTTCGAAGATTTTCTGTTTCTCGTTAATCTTGTTTTCCTTTCTCTCTCTCTCTCTTCGCTCAGGCCCGGGTGCAGCATGCCAGAGATCTGGGACATTGAGGATCCCCTAAATGCTGGTAAAATCCCCCTCTGCACCCACATGTCCAGGAGCTCGAGACCCCACTTCACCACAGTGTTTTCCAACGACATTTACAAAGTTCTCAAAGTCCCCAAAGCTAGCAAAGATCTCAGATAACACCGTGTGGCGGACTGGTTCAGTTGTGCTTTTCACCACTTTTACGTCACTGGCATTGCTGCTTTGTACTCACGCCAAAACACTTCCCCATGAGTCTCTCCACTCCTGGTTCGCTGACGGTCCCCAGTATTTGTGACTTAAAGGAACTCCCTGTTCCCCACATTTTGCCAATCATCCTCATCGCTCCATCTTTGCATCCAGCGACGTTCCCATGACACACATTGGTGCCCGAGTGAAAGCCATAAGGTGTCGTAGCTCTTCATTTAGATTGTTGCATTGGTTCTGTTATATAGAATCTTTAGTTTAAGAAACATTGTCCACAAAGAGATGCTGTTTATACGTCAGTATTGTTTCTCACTGTATAGAATTCATTTTCTTTGACGTTTGCATAAGAAGTACATTTTGTCTGGCAGGACCGATCGATGATGTCCACATACTGTGAAGCAATACCCTTTGCAAACTTGACAACAGCTGACTTCTTCTTATGCACAGTGTTTTTGAGTAGTAGGCTATTTTTATAATTTATTTGTTTGTAATTTTTATGCAAACTTCAAAGTGTTAAAGGAATACTTCACCCCAATATACATTTTTTACACTCAACTCCCGAGGCTCATTATGGTCCCAGAGAACGTTTTCTAACCAATGCTGTTAGGGAGAGCAGAGCGTCCGAAAAAATGAAAGCATATCAATTAGTGCTGGGCAACGATTACAATTTTTAATTGCGATTAATCTCATTGTTGTTTTTCATTCAAGAATGAATTAAAAAGTAGTGTATTGCGCACTTTTATTTTAAAAGTACTGCTATATGAACAAAAGTGCAATAACATTTGGTTTGCAAACACTTTAAACAAATAAGGTGCTTTTTAACAGCAGTATTCCCTTTACACAGTAGCAGTTAAAATACAGTTATGATTCTGATAATAGATATTCAGCCGGTGTTCACAACTTTAACTTCATGTGTGTAAGAGATGCAATTTGCAATATACACCTTGAAAACTGCAAACCTATCTGTCATTTTTTTTCTTTCTTTTTTTTATGTTTGTTAAATTCTCAGTAGCGATAACTAAATGATTTTCTTATTATACATATTCCAAACAAAAAACTTTAAAAACTCTAAGAAAATTATTTAAATGAATCATTTAATTTTTGCTTTTTTTGGTATTTTGGTCGGACACATATGCAATGCTGATTACCGTAATATGTGTGGGATTTGTTATAAATGTACGTTGGTACATAGAGGGTGATAAGAAGCTGTACATGGAGGGATTTAGGACCCAGGGGAACGTAGGTGAAGGAAACAGGAAGAGACGCCACACAAACAGCTGTTCACCGCTCATTGTCCGGTTCTTGTGTTAAAAATGTCCGCTTAATATTTTTTTTTAAACTGCCATTAACGCGCGATACAATAATTGTTGGCATTAATTAATTAATGCGTTAACGCGATAATAACGCGTTAACTTGCCCAGTACTAATATCAATGCAAACAGACTTTGAAGGAGGCCGAACAAAAGACGGGAAAAAAAAGCTATCTGTAAAACGTTATGAAATCCCTGTACAGCATTATCCAAGTGTCTTGTATCCATTCATGTGCTCAAGGAAATCCTTCACTTAACTATTGATATCAAAGCATTTCCTGGTTATCCTCCCTGACTTTTTTCTGGGAGTTGAGAGCTTTATACAACCAATACTGTTCTTGGGTGAACTATTCCTTTTTAAGAAGTTTTCTTTAGAATCCAACAGTGTTTTAAGAGTCTTTGGAAGGACAGGGGGAAATTATCTTCTTGTGTCTGGAAGCATTTTAAAAACATTTCCAGATGGAATTGGTGCCATACCATTGTTCCGTCAGCCCATTATCCCGAAAACAAACTTCCATCCTTCCGAAGGCCCATCGCTCCGAAACTATGAACTCTCTTTGCAACCAACAGAAGCACATGGCTAATTATTATGCGGAATGACATCATCGGACGAATTACATCATTTTTTCAGACTATTGGGGTTTCTGAATAATGGTCTGTCTGAACAATGGGTAGTCCCCATGGAATTCACTCAAGAAATGTTTTAACACACTTCACAAAATAGAAGAGCATTCATTCTTAATTCGGTTATAAACTGGTGGAAAGAGTTTTTTTTT